>NW_025401063.1:6538839-6554050 GCF_015345945.1 Tribolium madens
AATTTTAGCATTTATCTTTTATAATATTTGGATAAATAGGCTACATATAATTTTTAAGTATTATTCCTATTCGTATTAAAATGAAAAGGATTTAAACTCGAATGAAAACTACATATTAAAACTTGTCTCCATTTCATATACTTACGTATTTATGAATAATTCCTGTTCTTGTGCTTAAAGAAACCACTGGTGGTGTTCCTAATTTCATTTTAAATATAAAAGAAATTTAGCTTCCGTTCCAAGGCTTATAATCTAAATTCTAAAAGATAAACTTTTGCGAAATTCCCTTTATGTTGGTAATTTTATTTAAATGGAAAAATTCCTTTGACTGGTAACAATACTGAACTAAGTTTTTCTTAATTTCTTTTCTTTAAAAGCGTTTAAAATGTTTTTTCCTCTTGATACGTGTAATGGGTGTTCAGAGAACTTAATTTGTGCCAAAAGAATAAAGAAAGAAAACAAAGAAAGAAAAATTGAACTAAAATAAGAAAAATGGAATAACTTAAATGTAAGTAACCACAATGTGGCCAGTTTGTGTGCTAAAAGAATTGTTTTATTATAAGTGTTTATACATTTATTTTGATAGTCATATTAAAAATAGAAATAGATAGGAAATAGCAAAGTTTAAGTAAAATTTTATGGGCAACTTTTTTAAATTGGAACTACTTTGTCGCAAAGCTTTTAAAAGTTGGAAGATAATGGTAAATATCTTAATGTAACAAAATGTTAAATTTTAATTTATATTTAATTCTAAACTTCTTTATTATTAATATTTAATTTTTAAAACCAACATCTTTTAAGGTTTAAGTTAAGTGAGTAAATAGATGACGAATTAAAAGGAATTTTTTCTAAAAAAATAAAGTTAGCACATTATTTAAAAAAAAGTACACTCCTTTATTGATAAATTATTTAAGTAATTAAAATATAAACACTTTGGTGTACACATAAATATTCATAAGTACTTAAGAATGTGTGAGGCAGACAACTAGCCTTTTTTAGAAAAAGGAACTCTATTTTTTGCAAAATTCCACAACCCAAGCTTTTTAAAAAACTTATTAATGAAATAAGAAATAAAAGAATTTAAGTACCTTTTGAAAAATGCTTTACAGAGTAATGTTAATATTGCTGTTTTAAATGAATTATAGGTCGTGGTATTTCCAAGTTCTTAGTTCGCTTTAAGGGACATAGCTTTGATTTCTTTATTTAGTAATTAAAAAAATATTTAAGACTTTATAACATTTTAATGCAACTTTGAGCAAATTGCTTAACTTTAAATTATCAATTTTTAGAAGAACAACACAATTTGATTAGATAAAATATTGGTGCTAACATTGTTAATTTTAGTTAATTTTAATTAAAAATTGTTTTTTTTAGGTATAATATTGATTATGTAGAATGAAATGCATACCTGATAAGTAACTTTTTATTAAACATTGTGTTAATTTGCGATAGAATATATTATTTATTTAAAGTAATATCAAATTTATAAAGTTTGAGGTATATTATTCATGAGGCCGAAATAATAATTTAAGCATGAAGAGAACCCAAGAATACATAATCAGCGTTGGGTAAACACTTGCCCCTTAACAATATACCACACAGACTCTCATATCACTGTGATAAACCATCTCTTGTAATACAAAATGTGTATTATTTCTAACAGGCTTATCGTCCATTATTAATCAAAAATAATAATAATTGTCCTAGATTTCTTCAAATATTAATTAAAGAAAAACAAATTAAAAAATTTTAGTTTTAAGTTGTGTCAAGTATACGATTATGAATATTATAAAAAAGCTTTTCTCCAATATTAAATTAAATATATTAAATTAAATTGTAAATGAAAAATGCCATTAACAGACGTCAAACATGTCAGTGGTGTATTGTTCGAAATCAATTTTGATTTTATTTGTTGTCATCACTTTTACAATATTTGATGTCTTTTATACCCATAAAGCAAAAACCGCTCTTAACAATCGTCCTTCGACAACACGTTTTTGTTGGCAATCCTGTTGAGTAGCGATTGTCGTAAACCTTTCAGTCAAGAAATAACCGCTCCTAATCAAGCCGTCCAGCTCCGTCAGAGGCAGCTGGAGATAATATTTTCTTTTTGTTACGACAATTTGGAGAAAAAAAATTAATTTTATATAATATCTGTTTAAAAAAAAAGATAAGAAAATGGGTAAGTATGGCAGTGTACCTACTTGGATTTTGTGGGTAAAATCGAAAATCTTATTTTTTTAAAAAAGTGGAAAAACTTTAGAAATCATAACTTACTCAGAAAATGAGAAGATCCGTTGATAAACTGGACTAAATACAACAGAATCACGATGTACTTTACAAAATTTTGAGAATGTATAGCCATTCTCGTTTCCAGTCCAAGCACTTTTTTCAGACGACATCCATCTTGATTTTTAGCGATATTGCAACTCACGCCATTGGCAAACTCTAGTTTAACATTCACTAAATTTTGGTTTAGCTTAATGTCCCCCACTCACATCCACCCTGCTTTTTGTGCCCTCACCGCAAAACTTTTTCCCTTCCAAAGTCGCCCTCTCTGAAACAAAACGAAATTATTAACATTATTGTTATGGGTGTGATAAAGCCAAAGAACCAATAAATTACTTCTATTTTATACAGTAACTATCAAAAGGAGGCAACATGTAAGTGCTTTTAGCAGATTCTTCATAATTCCATAAAATATTTGCGATTGAATAATGCATGAAGTATTTATCACGTAATCTTTTGCAATGATATATAATATATCACTATCAAGGGGTGGTTAGTTCCACATTAATGAAAACTTGTGTTGCTTATGGATTTTTATCCTTAACGCCAATAAAATTTTCCGACACGTGGTGGCTAATTTAAAATAAACCTCTAATTATAATAGTGTTTTATTAGTAAAATGTTAATTAAATTTAAGTAATTATTTTTGTTACACTTACTTTTTTGAATTGTTGAGAGAAATCGTATACGTGTTTCCGAATACGGGTCAAGGATAATCTCGATGAGCGTAAAAATCTTAATATTCACAATCCACAATCACCGCATGTTACGTCATGGCGTAATCCACCCCGTGTTGAAAACTACACTGAACTTAACTTGGAATCATTCCCTCAACAGTCTGAAACACCCATGCGCAACAATCTTGCTGCATTTCGCAGGAATTATGAAATTTGTAGCACTAACAGCAATACAGAGTTCTCGAGGGTAAAAGTCATTCCGGAGCTAGGGAAATTACAGGTTAGTAGAAACAAACACCGTGAGATGAATTTTTTGTGTGAAAGCTCGCATGGATGAGCACGAAACAAAAATAGATAAGCTCCAAATCGGAATATGACTTATTTGACGTGTTAATGTTGGTTTGTCGCGTGAAAAAGTGCTCCGATAACGCATGGGTATAGCTAACGATAGTGTCTGCTTAATGGCGTGAAGAGTGTTATCACCCTCCCCCCTGAAACTTCGCAAACCGACGAAGCGCGTTTGATTTAAAGCGATGCCCCAAACTTGGCCTATTTCCAATTACACGGAAGCATTAAATGTTTAACATTTATAATTAATGAAGCTCAATCTAGGCTACACGAAGAGTATTAATCTTCTCGGCAGGATCTTTGTGGCATTTCAGGCGCCTATCATTGACACTTTACCGAGATTAAGCCAAAAACACTCCTCCAAAACACAATTCCTGCAACTTATATACATAAAATAGCAATTAAGTTGCCAATTTATACATTTAATTTTTTGACTTTTTTATGCTTTAAGGTTTAATTGTGCAATTTTTCCAAGTCTTGTGTTCATTTTTATAAATTGCAGTGATGTAAATAGTAAATGCGTTTTTATTTACTTTGGTTACAATAATAGTTATGTATGTATCAAGGAAATAAACAACGATTTTGATCACGAGAATGGAGGTAATGCCAGAGGCGGCCGAAGAAAGAGTTTGTTTATGTGTCAAAAAACACTCAAAAGATTCAATTCATTCTGTTCCACCTGTTCCATTCTGTTTTAAGAATAAAAATCAATATTCATTTATTTTATTCTTAAGGGAATAGAGTACTAAAGTCTGTTTTTTTTTAACGGAAATGCCAAATAGTCTTAACGTTGGCACCACTAGTAAATTCATTCATGGTAATTTTAATAAAGCAAGTAGGTAGTTCCGGTTTTTTGAATTAATTTGAAAACAATGTCATTAAACGTCAACACAAAAAATTGTCTAAGAATATTTAGAGACGAAACACCAAAAAAAAAAGGAACAAATTTGGTACCCCTAACAGTTTTTAGAAATTTGGAAACGAATAGTTCCCAAGTAGGAAGTTAGAAAAAGGGCCCGTTAAAATGTGAACGCAATTTGTAATGCAGGTTTGCTAATGATGAAATAACTTTTTTCTGTATAAACATCCTTTTTCTTCAAAGTTTTTGTAGCAAGAACCTCATTTTTGTTCACAACGTTGTAGGTACTTGTTAGCGGTAAAATTATTAGTACTGAATTCTTTAGACCTTAGCTGATGTCTGTCCTCAGGTTTTCAATTAAAGCGCTTTCAAAAAGCAAACAGGCACACAAGATATATAAAAAATCAAGATTTTGACAACATCTCAATTTGAAAACATAACCATAATTTTTTAACAAAATTTTTAGAGACAAAAATAAAGAGCAAACAAAATTTGTGGCTATGGAGACAAGCTGCTACCAATTTTTGCACCAAAATTTTACACTTTTGAGTAATGACGTCATTGACAATTTTTTTAAATGGAAACCCCTAATGTTTTTAACCAATTCGATAGCTTAAATGGCAAAAATCTTTATGTTTCCTATCCTATGTTGATTACGTTGTTAATTTTAACTATTTTTTGCTACATGGAGTACACATTTATTTGAAAAAATAATTTTTAGGGAAGATTGAGTTTAGGATTGTTTGAATTTTCGGATGGTTGCTACCTTAAAATGATCCCTTTCAACGACTAACTAACGAGTATAATTGTAGAGTTAAGGTAAATTAAATAAAGAGAGTTGCACAGTGAATATTTGTATCCAAATTAAATATAATATCAACACATCATAATTGTGATTCAATTAAAAATGTCGTGCTACTTTGTGGCTACGCATTGATTATATCAAACGTTGTTAAAAATATTTAAAATTTTGATTGCTGTAATAACTTGGATAATAGGAAGTATTGCTAAAATATGAAAATATAAATTGGAGATCGAGCGTTTTGCTAAAACAAAAGTCAGTTTTCTAGACGTTATTAGAGGTATAAATTTTTTTATTTCATAAATATCACATTTTGTAACTTTAGACAACTAAAATTGTAACCCGTACTCAGAAAAACCGATATGTAATTAATTTTTTATCATTTATCACCTTCAGTTATTTGTCAGAAAAAACATCCTTAAACTTGGCACATGAATAGCTTAAATTATAATTTGGTAGTCAATTTCCACTTACTTTATATCGCATGTTTATATTTTCTTTTATGGTGAACCTGAATTAAAACGAAAGCGAATTGAGTTTTTATCTCGGTAACTTGAGACAGGAAAGCGGAAGCTGTTTTTGTTAATGGTTATGGACTTTATTATGGAAAGTATCCAAAACAGATGCTGTAAGTATCTGTGATTATGTAAATTAAGTACTACTTTAAAAAATATATCTCCGAGACAGCGAATATTAAGCACATTTATTTAACAACTGGAGCTTTCCGTAACAGGTTTTTACCCAATTATATCGATCAACCTTAAAAGAAAATACGAGCTGATCCTAGCAACAAAGTTATTGTTGGACACAAGTTTTGAACACGTCATAAACAGGCGGTGGTGGTCAAAGGGTTATTAATAAATATTACGAAATGCGGGTGCTCTAAACTTGAGGTTAAAATGTAAACAATGTCTTTAGAGTAATTTTACAGCTGTGTTCAACAAGATTTTACTGGTATTAAACGCACATTGTAGTTCGCATGTGTACCTAGTAATCAAAAATTTATTGATAAGAATTAAAGTAATACTAGGTATTAGCTACTACAGGTAATTAAAGCGTGTCAAAACTTCTGATAAATTTTTAAACTCACAGTTTCAATAATTTATCAATTTTGCTGTCTTTGTTGCAACAGCTGACAATAACATATAACATTGGTCAAATGTTTTTGAAGTTTTACAAGAATCGATTTAATTTGAGAATGAAAGAGTGTTATGTTCAATCTGTTTGTTATTTATAAGTTTGTGCAGCAATTCTTTCAATAAATATGTGAAAATACAAGTACAAAACTTTTTTTTTAATCGTATATTTACTTTTTGTTATTTCTTTTATTAAAAAGTATTTCAAACTTGGTTCAGTATTTAAAAAAACACCATTAGACGTATTCGTGTTACTCCATTACTCCATTAGGGTAAAAAGCACATTTCGCGTCGTACTAAATTCTCGAAAATGCTTATGAGGCATTGCTTAATTCTGCAATGATCAAGTTAACTGACTGTCTACAAGTTCTCGAAAAGCAGCGGCTTGCAAATTTACACCGAAATATAATTCATTGCCTCATAAATAACACATGACTAACTAGTTAAATTCCGGAATAGTCCCCGGAGCTCACGCATGCCACCAGACCGCATCTGTCGTTTTATGGTCCATACATCCAGCGACCAAAGTGCCCGCGCTTCCGGTTCTTGTCCCAAATTTCGCCAAGATTACATCGCGAGCGCTTAAGGTCTTTACCGTCCTCTCCAGAGTCACTAAATCGCTTCTAATCAACAGTTATGTTGGGAAATAATAATTCCAACGCTAGTTCTTTAATTTTGTGGTATCTGTTACTGAATTTATGGTGCGAGTTATTCTTCCATTTTGCTCCCTTTATATAGAAATTCCAAGTGCGCTTGAGAATATTGAGATAAGTTCGACGTGATATGGTTGTTGGGAGCTTTATCCCATTGCATAATACAGCAGTCTATAATGCTGGCTGTCATTTTATGGGATTTTCAAGTCAATTGATAGTTTGGGAAGGTTGCGGATTTACTGATTTCGTTGAGATAGGATTTTTATTGTGTAGGCGTAGCATTTGCATGATATGAACAATCAAATATTTTTTACTTTTTTGCCTCTTTCATTACCTAAATTGACACTTGGAGATAAAGTCGCTAACAATTTACGGTAGAAAATTTGAATAATATGTAATTTTTTGCTTTTGATAAAGTTTTAATTACATTAATGTAACTGGCGTGGTAGATAATCGATTGTCACGCTAAGCTGCAAGAGATTTTAATAAATAATATAGATACATATAATAAGTTCTCCCACACTTATATTTTTTATAAACTAAGTAATCAATTATTAATAGTATTCAAAGAAATATTTATGTCAAAGAGTAATATTTCTAGTTGTCTTAAATCAATGGTAATTTAAAAATAATTTATATGTAAGGTAATTAACAAAGTATTCTAGAAATAAAGTTTGTTAATGAAAGCAGTTAATAATAATTCAAAATTTTAAGTTATGTTAAATGTTAAAATGTTATGTAAAAGTTGCGAATGCGTTACCTAAATTCAAGTTTATTCATATCCGATTAACAAATGACTTATAGTGTTTCTGTTTATCGTAACAAAATTTATAAAACTGATAAGTTTAACACTTAGCTTTTTAACCTAATAATGATTACCTACAAAATTAGTCATTTGTAAATGTTTTTTTTTATTAATAAAGGATTTGCTTTAGGATGGGTCATCAATATATCATTTTCATATTTAATAATAAAGGTATAATGGTACACAGAAATAAACGAACAGTAAAAAATGTAATAAAACACGGAACCTTTTATTGAAATAATTGATTTAAGCAAATTTATAAAAAATGTTTGTATGGAGAGTTTTTTATAACGCACTTTTAGCATAATTACTGTCTAAATTACAATTTTCTGAATAGTTAATTGCACACTCTGTAGCGAATCCTACAATTTCTACAACTATTTCAATAAAGCACACTGAGTGCTTTACATTACACTGGCGATATTTACTAATTTGCCCTGCAGTAACATTTGAAAACTATCATAGTTTCTGTGCATATACGACTATTTTCTTAACTATTTAGATTAGTTTTCATAAAGAATGTATAAAATAAAGTGGACTGAAAGGTTATAATTTTTATTAAAGGCAATTAAATCGTAAATCCAAATAAAAGTGATTATATTCCAAAAATTAATTAATTGTTTTCGCACCCATATTTCATCTATAGCACGCATTCGAAGTTTGGAATAAACGCTTTGCACGTGAGTTTATATCCTATCCTAACACCGCTCTACTAAGCCACGATTTAATCGATATTAAGTATAAAATATCGACAAGACCATTATTCAAATGGTATGCAAAGCGCTACAAGTCAATAAATTTGAAAAGTTTTACATTACTGAACACTGAATGTAGGTCATAAAGTGAAGTTCCTGTAAGTTTTTGCTTTAAAAAATCCGGTTTGATCATTCGGCGCACTCTTTTTTCCTCATTTATAAGTATCGAAAAAGAAACACAGTTTTGCAAAATAAATTAGCCACGTATTTAATTATGTTATCTGGTGTAAATTGAAAATCATTACATTAGCGAACGTGTCTTGAGCATTATCACGTTCCTCGTTTCGCCCATTCTCAGCTGTACCTAGATTGAACGTTCTTGTTGGCATTTTATCACGTGCTTTTGACACACACTACTTGAATATCAACACTGAAAATATTCATTGTTGCAGCGTTATTAACGAACTTTCTTTCCAATTTGCCTCAGTCTTTGGCCCTCCGACGAATTCATACATAATTCATAGGTTTCGGCAGTCACTGCGTTCGGCAGATTGCCTCTGTAAATTTTTTCCAAAACCCGTAATTCCTCAGATATTCTAAATGACATGACCATATTGCTGCCGGTTGTTCTTTGGATGCCTGCCAGATTGGCTTTTTGTTGATGGTAGGCTTCAAAATGCTTATGTGGAAGCTCCTGTTTTCCCATGCTTAAAATTTCATTAATATTTATGCAAGTGAAACACACTCTCTCAGCGCTGAACCATGCACAAAAAATACCGCTATAATTTTAATTGAAATATCAAAGAACTTTGGTCTGGCAGCAACAACAGGGCATAAGTTTTGCAATAAATATGGTGTTTTACGCCAGCTGCTCTATAAATTTTCTTTAAACAACACTGCTTCTCTCACCCTTAGACAACATGAATACTCAATTTTAAATTGAATTTTACACAATTCCAGTATCTGCTAATATTATACATCCACCAGTTGCTTTCTATGAGAAAAACAGAAATAAATACTTAAAATAATTATTTAATATAGCCTGTACTATTGCTAATAATTTTTTTGATTTTTGCTTTTTTAAATTTAAACTAATATTTGTATGTAAATTTTTCTAAGAGTGGAGTCAGCAATACAACAGGTGTTTACTAAATGCGAAAATGGTTGAAAGAGGCTATTATAGAATAGAATTAGAATTTTTAGGGACACAAATGAAAGCAGAGATTTTGCTCAAGCAAATTACTTGTTGTTTTAGAGCTTAACGCTGATTTTGTTGGTGTTTCAGCTTTTGTGGTTCTGGAAATGTAATTAGTGCCAAAAAAGAAAGGTTGTATTAACAATTAATATATTACTGAAGAAGCAAACTACAGTAAAATTTATAGGTCTTTGTCTGCTTTGCCCACTACACATGTGGTCCTTCATTTAAACACGGAATAGACAATGTTGAATCCTGTTTCGTGCAAAAGTGTGCCAGATGGTGTTAGATTTTACCACCCACCTGCGATTTGCTGCAGGTCAGCCTTAAAAATTTGAATTTTCTACTAAATTCTGATTTTTAAAGTGGTGGTGTTGTGGCTTTAATTCTTTATTTACGACATTTTAAACACTCAACTGCAATTTATAAAGAATAAATTAATTGTTATTAAGCCAAAGTTTCATATTCTGCATGTTTATGATTTATATTATGCGATCTAATATTATCGGAACCGTTAATCAATGAATTGATTATGATTTTTAAAATTTTTTTAAATTTAGCTAAGCTTTTTACATAGTAAACATTATTACGTTGTTTTTTGCTCAACTACTCTCAATTGGCATAAATATCATTCTACGGTTTAGTTGCTACACGAGAAAAGCTTCGTGTTAAATTTTATTCTGTCGAAAACTTTTGTTTTAGTCTGCGTCTAGTTCGCGTTTTCTATTTATTACTGTCTGCTGTCATTGATCCAAAGCGAGAAGTGCAACCGTCTGCGAGCCATATTCAAATAGTGTCGATCACTTTATAGAGAAAAATAACAAAAAATCATAACAATAGATGCAGTGCAGTTATTTGACGAAACACAAAAGCGTTGTAGAATTCGTTGCACAAATCTATAGAGAGTTGTTGCAGAAAATGACATAGCAAGTGGCATCTTCTTCACATGAAATAATTTGTTTCAGCATTACTGATGTTTTTTCCATTGCAGAACCATTATAATCAGCGACATATTTTGAAAGAGGAGCTTCGCTTCTATATAGCTAGAGCGATGGAATAATCCGTTATAAATGGTGTTTTGAGCGGCAGTAATTAAAACAACCATGAAATGATAAAATTGGAGTACATTTATCAAGCATAAATTTTGGCAATAAGGCTAAATTTCGCCAAAAAATGTATAAAGGAATTTAAAGCAACATTTCTATTTGTTGTTTTTAATTTAAGAGGACGGTAATGAAATTAACAAATTAATCCGGGCTTAGTCATTTGCTCAAAAGCAGCGTAAAAGGTAGCTTTTTTTACTTAGCACGTAAGCCGGTAGAAAGCCCTTGAGGCAATTTCCCTTTCCGACAGTTTTTTCAGTATCAGTAGCCTCTCGTTACGAATTCTAATGTATAACATCATTCCGTTGGGAACCTGACGGACGTGACTTGAGCAAATTGCTCCAGAAAATTTGACTACTTAATTTCGTTTTGATTGTGTGAAATGTCTCACTTTTAATTAGTTTTAAATTTACTCCCCTACTTGCAACAACGAAAATTATAATCTTTGGAAATAGGCGCTTATTTTCTGTTTAATTTGATTAAATTTTATGCGCAAACCCGAGAATTTTACTGATTTATATTTATTAATTTTTACTGAAGCAACAATATGCCTTTATTAGGTTTAGGTTACCTTTAATCAGAGCGTAAAATGCATGCAACTTTACGACACAATTATAAATCTTTTAAATCCGGTTTTACATAAAGTCAGCATGTATTATAATTAATGTTATTTTTCAAAAATTGTGTTTGTTAGGTGTGAAAGTTATTTTTGTCAATTTGTCACACACTAATTAACCGATGTTGTTCTAATCTCTTGATGTGCACCCTACCGGACATCCGAGGCTTAATTGCTGGGTGTCGGCGATTATAATATGACAAATTTATTAATTAAGATTAACTCGTAATAAATTTACGTTGTGTGTGTATCGGTTTAATTGCATTCTAATCTCGTTAAGGTGTCGCGTAATTAAATGCTCCATTTGAATATTAATTTGCCGTGAGCATGTGCTTGCGTTCGTCAGTCGAAAAGTTTGTTGAGTTTCTTTGACAGCAGCGGGACAACCTTATTCGAAAGGGGTTATTTTGTTCCTAACAAAATTACAGCCAAAGGCTATGGATGATATATTTTAATTAAGGATAGCTACAACCGCTAGCGTTCAAAACTAATTCAAGCGGTGATCAGGACTTCAATCAAACCGGTTTTAAACCGGAAAATTACTACACGAATTGACGTGTAATAATAATTCAGGTGAGAAAATTTTTAAAAATCTTTCAAACTGCTATCGGACAATGTGTCTATTCTTGCCTACATGAAACCATTTGTGTGATCTTTTGTTGTGGTGTAAGGTTATCTTGTTATTAGAAAGACATATCGATTTTGTCTCAATTTCAGGGTGGCTTCGCCTATATTGATTTCAATATTTCCAACGATATTGGCTTGATCCACTTACACAATTTTGGGAATTTAAAGATATTCGTACTGTTTTCGATGAATGAATCAATATTCTCAAATGCATAACGCTATATAAAAAATTGGCAAATATACTAAATAACAAACAAGAAAGGAAAAAAATTCATGTCGTGTCTCACATTTTAAACAAACAATATTATTACATTATAACAAAGATATTTTCACTCTTTTAAATATTTTTTTTCCAACACTGATACCGTATACTGTTTCTACGATGCATTTAAGCTTACCTATTAAGTTGTTGTTAAAGTACGCTTTATCTATAAAGAACGTCGTCATAAGCATACCTAACTTATGAGTCTATAAAATACGCTGAAGCATATTTTTTTGTCAATTTTGACATTGTTTTGACATACCAAACAAAGATATTTTCACTATTTTAAACAATTTTTTCCAACACTGATACCTTATATTGTTTCTACGATGCATTTAAGCTTACCTATTACGTTGTTGTTAAAATACGCTTTATCTATAAAGTACGTCGTCATTAGCATACCTATCTTATGAGTCTATAAAATACGCTGAAGCATATTTTTTTGTCAATTTTGACATTATTTTGACATACTTCTTTAAAATAATTTCTGAATTTAGTAAAATTTCTGATTCAATATTAATTAGTGTTGTAAAAAATCTTAAAGAAAACACGAGTTTTATAGTTTAAAAATCTCAGCCTATTAAACTACGACCTCAATTTTTAAACTGTCTATAAAACTATAAAGTCGCGGTCAATTCATATAGTGGTCATTTAATTTATCTCAAAGTTGGCAGCACTTTCGATTGTGTGGGTTTGTCGCAGAAATAACTAAATTGTGTCAATAATTGTATTCTAACCCGACTTTTTTAGAATTGTCATTTTTGATAGCTATGTCTCTAAAAAAACAATTGGATGTTTAAAGTCGGATTTACACAACTCAATTTTTACAAATTTACACAGGGAAGTGGCCACTATGAATTGAACGCGACTTTAGTTGTCTTAATAGCTATTAAATTAAAATTAAAAACTTTTATTTTACTGTTAAGATAATAAGTGAATTAGTTTCAGTTAAATACTTGTATTATTATACACGCAACCAATTTTAAAATAAATGTACGAGGATACAAATCCAAAATAAAGTTTTTATAATGTGGCAATAATTTAAAGTTCATTCTAAAAAAATATACTTTTGTATGTAATAGCTTACCTTAATGGCATATCAATAATTGATGAGTTTATATTTAGTTATATGAACAATGTTATAAAAGGCTTCGAGTAATAATAATAATCATACCAGTCTTAAATGTAAGAAAACAACAACAATGAATTTAACTGACATTAAACTCTTGACAAAAAATCACTCTTTTGTGAAGTATTGTGATGGATGGAGAAATGTACTAATGCGTTTTGTTGCAAACAAAAATAAAGATGTTTTAAGGACTTTGACGTATAGTTTTGACAGTTTAATACTCAGTGAACAATCCTTGATACAATATCGAATTGTCTTTCTTTGTAAATCTGCAAATTAATGTCAATAAAAATATTGTTACCTTATTCAAGGTTGCATGTTTTATGTGTAATTTTTTATAGAAAACGATTGAAAGATTGTTTTCATAAAAATCGCCCATTCAAAGATGGTGTATTTCACCCTTTAGTGTTCTTTAGACCATTCTTTTCCGTTGATGGATGATGATGTTGTGTGAATTTTTAATAAAGATTTATTTAAAGTAGAGAAACAAAGCGTTCTTTTGTAAATATTATCTTTATTGGACACAAAACGCAGCCTCGGTGAGTAATTGAGATTAAACCAGCTCATGTTGTATTCACCATGTGAAGAAGAGGATGTATTTAAAATGTAATAAAGAGGGAAGAAATTTCCACTCTTAAATCTCGCAAGGCCACGTTGCGGTGCGAATTCGCACAATAACAACGCGACCTCTCTTCCGCACACAGTTTTCACTATTGTAATATTTTCTGTACCGTTAACAAGTCGCAGGTCACGTATTTGAGGAGCTTACCACACGCAATTATTTTGAAGTATCCTTCCGACGTGCGAAACTCGAAATTAGACACCGGTAAAGGGTTCTTCTAGTCGATATCGATCAGAAAGAGTAGAGCGATTGGTTGTGGGTATTTTCGAAATGAACCTGAGGCTGTGGCCTAGACGACACCATCGCGATAAATGGAAACCTATTCAATGTAGTGACCTAATTGAATCCGAAAATGACCATCTCGGGATCATATGAAATTAGTCGGACCATCGCTTCATAATATTAAACATGCAACCTCTCAACCACCCTAGAGCACAACTTCCATTTGCTTGGTTAGCAAATTGCCAATGGGGCATGTCTTTATGCGCCGATACACGGAATTGCAATTTTGCAACATCTTTGGCTCTGATTACACTGCTGAAAACTCCATCCCTCAAATAAACAACCTAAACATGTAAAAAAGTAAAACAAAGAATAATGTTAAAAATGATAGGTTATACCTTTTCAAAAAATTCTTGTTTAGATGCTAATTTTATTTTGTGTTATTGCAATTTTATTGTGTTGTAATTCAATTAAGAATTAATCAAAAAGTTTAAGGTTTTTGAATTGTTTTTTGAATGGTGGATGCGTCATCAAGTTTGTTTTTTTTAAATGTAAAATTTTTGTGATAAATTTATGTAATAAAAATTTGTATTATTTTAAAACAATTTTTTATTTTAATTTATAATTTGCTTATCCATTGCAACGTTTTTTGCAAATATACACCAAAAAGTTAAAATTTGTGTTGAGTCAATTTACCTAAGGTCAAGAGCTGTTGAATTTCCAACATTTGATGCTTCAGAGGAGTTATCTAAAGTCAAATATTATTTTATCGTCATATTAATTAAGTAGAGAATGATTACTTACATGTCAATTGCGAGGTGGTAGAATATAAAATTGCAACTAGTGTCACTATATCATGCATTTGTCATACTCGTATGTAGTTTATTTTTTTAGTTTTCGTTTATATCGCGTGTTTCAAAAATGTGTGGCATAATTTTAACCACGAATACCCCTCTACAAATGAGAATAGAGAGCACAGAATTTATTGACTTAACTCAAAAAATAGAAAAATTACAGCTTTCCAAAAATCGGTATGGAAAATGATTTTTTGGAAATATTTTTGTTATCGTTTACCCGATTATTATGAAACTTTGCATGTCAAGGGACAAAAAGACACTCTTTGATATGGTGTAAACGGAAGTCTTGTAAAACCTATAGATTTCCGGTGACA
>NW_025401063.1:6555580-6611594 GCF_015345945.1 Tribolium madens
TGCTAGAAAAAGTCAATTTTCTTTAAAAAAATACACAATTTTCAACTTGATTTAAAATTTTACACTTTTTGGTTTTTGAGTAATGACGTCATCAACATTTTTTTAAAATAGTCAATTAGTCAATTTGATAAATTTTTTAATTGTCAAAATGACAACACCAAAATATTAAATATTACATAAAGTTTTCGAAAAATAATGATCTAAAAAGTGAATCGACAAAAACAAATATACAATTTTAAATTAAGTTAAGAATTTTGTATTTTTTAAAAAGAAAATTGACCTGTTCGAGCATTTTTGTCCAAACAAAATATTTTTAACTTTAATAAATAAGATTTTTTTATAATTTTACTGCTCACTGTATGTATTGTAAGTTTTATAAAATATAGTACATATCACAATAAATAATAAAGCAATAAAAATAACTACGAAGTATTTTGTTTAACTTTAATTATTACAAATAATTTTATTTACCTACAGTATGTCCCCGGATTGAGTTTACAACAGGAAAAAAAAATATCTTTGATTTTACGCCAAAACTGCAAAGGAAACACATTTTTTGCTTTACTTGAAACGAGCAAATCTGTAATTAAAACTTCATTATTCGAACTCAGTAGAAAGAAAAGTTCATTTTTCTCTTGATTTTGGACTTAAAATAGGTTTTTTTCTGTTTTTTAAGTTCTATCACATTGGCGATATTATTATTTTGACTTTTGACAAATGAGTTTACGCAAGTTAGATAACAAAAATGTTTGTGAAAAACATAATTTTAATAAATAGAATCTCAAAGAAACAGCTTTAAGATAAAAACCAAAGTCACTTTCAACAAGAACTATAATTATTTAATAAATAAATTAATTGTCAAAGTGACATATAGTTGTCAAAAAAATAAAACCGCCAATGTGATAGTAGTTATAAATCAGAGAAAAATTATTCAAAAATTAAGAGAAAGATTAACTTTTCTTTTCACTGAATCAGAATAATGAAGTTTTAAGTACAAATTTGCTCGTTGCAGGTGAAGCAAAAAATGTTTTTCCTTCGTAGTTTTGGGATGAAATCAAAGATAAAAAAATTTTCCTCTTGTAAACCCAATCCGGGGACATACTGTATATACATATATATTTTTTAAATAAAATATTGTATAATAAAACCTTTATTAAACAGGTAAAAATTAAAATAATAAATATTTTTATCAATACAACTTCTAAAAATTAATTGTAGCTTAACTAAGGGTTCTTTTTTAAGATACACCTTTTACTGTTATATTTTTATTTTTTGGTGTATCATTACCAACAATAATCGTAGCCACTAAACCCTCTTGTAGTTTTCCAATAAAAGTTTCACTTCCGGCACTTGATTCTAGGCAAAGAAAGCCAAGTTTTTTACGTCTTACAATTAAGCGACGCGTGATGTGAATAAGAGTTGCTGTGTTCTGTGAAAACTCGAATAAAAATTAATAAATAACACCAGAGAAAATACTAAACTTTTACAACAAACATTAAAACGAATTTTACTTGGTAGAAAAAAAACATGCGGCATAGGTGACACCCTTTGTATGGCCATCGTACAGCTACGATAACACAACTTGATATATTACAGGAACGCGCAGTTGCAAACTTTTTATCTAGGACCGGAAGGACCAGGGATTGTTCACCGCGAATACCGAAATTGAACAATTGCTTCCTTCCATTTTTTAAAATAAAACGCTAATGATAATAAAAGCCGGCAGACAATGCTGATAATACTCGAGATTAAAGTTAAAACCGGAAGAATCCTTAATTAGATGCCCGGAGGTGGGTTGGGAAGGATTGGTGAATTTATGGCAGTTTCCTTGATTTTACTGTAATTAAGATGGGTTCAATAAAATCCACCCCCAGGATGTTCTATTTTTCTTACTTGCGATTAATGACGGGCAAAATCTACCTGTAATTATCTCATTCTTCTCAAAAGGTTTTTGTTAATACAAGAGTGATGACGTGCAGCCTGCATCACATCAAAGGCGAAAACTGAATGATGCCGTATAATCGACTCTCCATAAATCACATTAAATCACCGCGATATTGGAATTCTTCGTGCGTTCAATGATAAACGACAGTATAATATGAAAAATTGAGATTTTAATGAGTTTTTAAGCTGTGCCGTCTCTGATTTAAGACGAAAAGTAGTTTAAAAGAGAAGAAGAATTGGACTGATACTTTTTATATTTAGGAGGACGAGGCCAGTGACAGATCCTTTTTAGGGCTAAGACGCTGATGGAATATGATAAATTTTTTATTCCCCTAACTTTATGCCTTGTTTTATGATACGATCATTCTAATTATTTTGCAGTAAATTTTAGGGTCATTATTTACAACTTTTTAATCACCAATATTACTTCTGTTTAATTTGTTACATAATTATTATTCTGTTGTAAAAGTAAGTAATTTCTGCAAATGTGTAAAATTACCTCATTTAATACAAATAAGCCAATAACGTCAAATTATCCCCTGGCAAGCAAATGTTAATTTTAAAACATCTTGAGAAGACTAATGAACGTAAGATAATAGTCGTTTGATCGTTAACAGTTTGCCTCGTTAAACTACTGCATAATCAAGAAAATTTACGCACGAGAAACTTATATTTATAACATTGGCTACCTTGTAATTAAACTTTAAAGCATGTTACTGAAATGTTTCATGAAAAATAAATAATTATAAAGTTATTCTCACGTCAAAGAAAAGTAATTTTTGTTATTTCCAACAAAATGTATAGTAAATTTCGGAAAATAGATAAAATTAAGTAAATCGAAAAACAATATATCGAATTTTCATAACAGATGCAAACACAACAGTCCAACATAACAGCAGAATAAATTAACAGTAGTCTACACCAATTCAGTATTCTTGTAACATTTCAAAATATGAAAAAACGTTCCTATTCTTAACACAATTTAAACATAATTTAATTTAAATTAAAATTAACTAAACTGATTAGAATTTATATGCCCTGCAGTTGTAGTGTTTATTCTTGACCGGTCCTGTGGCTTACTAAATTAAACTTCCGGGAGACCTGCCTTGACTGTGGCCGGAACTCACCCTATAGGCATTATTGTTTCCAATTACCTGACCCTACCATCTAAAACTTTTATCCAAGTCAAGTTAAACTAAAGCAGATTTAAAAATCCCTGAAAAAGAGGCGAATTTATCGGATGTAGCGCTTCCGAAATCAGAAGCCGTTAAATCTTCGTTGCCGGCGACATTAACCTTATTTTACGTCTTAGTAGTCGATAAATTCCGCCGTTGGGTGCGATGAATTCGGTCCCTCGGTCGTCGAATTAATTCAGTTGTTATTTATTGATAGTTTCTAGAATGCTTGTAGTGACAATTTTATGATCCATCGAGCCCTTTCTGAAAAGAGTATCCGCAATATTAAAGTCTTAACGTTTTTTAGAAAGAGCTTTATTGAGGAAAATTATTAAAAGGTCCTGGCGTTTGATCTCGTTTTGTGTCAACCGATTATTGCAATTCTTCTTTCCAGAGAAACTTTCACAACAGTCAATACAATTTAAAAGAAATGAGCAGCCTTTTAAACTGAATATGTCTGAATTGTCTATTAATCTACTTACATTTAAGAATTTTTTTTAATAATGCGCCTGAAGCATTATGACTACAGTAAAATGTTTAGAGACGTATCTAAACTTATCTAATTAATACATTATGTAAATAAAAATTTTGTAAATGTGTTGAAACGTAATTTAATTAGTAATTATTGCATGCAGTTATAATATATAAATGTTAGCGTATATTTAAATTAACTCGTCGTTGAAAAAACTTCAAAATTGTGTTAAAAATTTATAAATCACAAATGTGTTTTTTTTTTTTGCTGCTGAATCTTAAATAAAAAGTAATAGTAGTATAAAAGTTTTTAATTAAATCATTGTTTTTAATAGCTGATATTAATTAAGCTTGTTTTGGAAATCGGTTTTATAAAAAAATAAAAAAGCTTTCAAAAGCTTTTGTTTCAATTATAATGCAATACGCTTCTATTATCTCCGGTAATGAACCACATAAAATAAAAGTTATTACTCAGAAGTTCAATTTTTATGATTTCCTAAAGAAACCGAAAAGAAATTATTATTATTTCCTCTTTTATTAAGGATCATTATTGTTAATGAGTCTGTAAATAAATTAATTTTTTCCATTGTTAATAAGCTTTTATTACATCATATTAAAAAGACAAATGGTTACTAATTGTTTTATAAAAATAAAAATACGCATTTACGGCTGTTGGTTTATAAAATGAGAAAATAAATATTTTATAAATGATAAATATTGGTTTCTAATGACGATCTTCATGGTTGCAATTTTTGTGATAAAAGTTTTTAATTTTTACAGAAATACAGAGTTTCAAAGCAAACAAGTCAAAATTTAAAATGAGTAATAAGTTTTAAAGATACCTTAATATCCCGTGCAATATTTGGAGAGGATTCCCGTTGCGGTCCGAATTCGAAATAAGCTCTCTACGCGATCCTTCTAATAGAGAAATCGTTTTATATTCTGTGAGGATTTTCGCATCCGCCAAGTCGCTTTAAGGGCGGGTATTTTTGTTTTTCTTCTTTTTGTGATTTTTGAAAATCGCCGAATTATGCTAATGAAATTAAAAAGTTTTTGGAGGTGATATTTGACTCGTGACATGCAGCTATTTGTAAAAGCAGAATGCCGCCAGTTAAATGTAATTAAAGACTTTTCCGGACTCCGGTCTTATCGTTTGCGAACACCCAACTTGTGTCAACAAAAGCCCACCTGCCGAGGTACGGAAAAAATTATCACAAAACCACTTTTTCCAATTTATTTTTCGTCTACTAAGTCTACTCCTGAAATATTACGATCTGCTATAAAATTACAGCATTATGCGACGACGGAAATGCAGATATACTAAAGCCTTTATAACGATATGAATATGAAATATCACATTAAAAAGCTCACCTAAATTCAGGCTCATCGCGAGCAATTTTTGTTCTTTAAGCGGAATTTATAGGAGCCATATTTACACACAGCCATTTGACTGTGCTTATTATATTTGATTTACAGTCGCCTACGTGTAGTTTGCCATGTGTTTTATTAAAAATTAAAAATTTAATAATTTATAATCATTTTTATATAAGATTTGAAGTTCCATATTGCTCTGTATTTATGAAATAGTTTGTGTAGATATTTTGCAATAATTATTTTTTGTTTTCAAAATATGGTATGACATTATTGCCATTTGTACCTAGATTACAAGTATTATAGGTGGTATTTATGCGTCAATAAATATAAGCATGGTTTAATATAAAAATACCAAAGCACGTGTTTTACTTTAGTGAAAAAGTACCATTGCATTGAAGTTACACAACGTGCTTATTAATCTTGAAAAAGTTTCAGTGTTTGTGAAATTAGAGAAACCTCAAAGTACAATTTAAACTTTAAGTAAAACATTTTAAGACATTTCTTTATTTAATAAAGTTACAACAAGAGAACTAAAAATACAGCAACAGTTGTTATGCAGTTTATTATAATTTTATGCAAATTGCAGGAACGTGCAAGTTACTGAATCTAGAGTATACTTTACAATGGGAGATATTTTTTAACATTAAAGCAAAGTAGGTACAAATTCGCCTTCTATATCAGCCTTCGATCCAGCCAAGCACTTTTCATATATAAATTTTCCATAGAGCTTTTATTTGATCGATAAATAGAAAACTCACAAGGATATTAGAGTACATCATGCAATCTATGATGTAGCTTACTTTATAGACGTTGTGAGTGATTGGACAACACTTTTCTTTTCCTCCTCTATAAATGAATAAAATTTCCAATATTTTAGATTCCTACTTGCAGAATCAAATTTAATATTTGTTTTCATAATCACAATAAGTATTGAATCGTCAAAGAAATATCTGCAACAGGGAATCAATAAATGAATTTTTAATTAAAGAATTTAGCATTGTCGGTTGCTGGCAAAATTAATTAAAAATAGTTATTGTGAAGAAAGCATTTCTTTGAAGCAAATACATAATAAAGAAAAGTTATTTTATTAATTAATCAAAATCATTACTACTCGAATAATGTTGATGTGTTGGATAAGTTGATAGCTCAAGTTTTAATAAAGAGTTGTCTACGCGATTCACGCATTTTTCCCAGTGTTCATCCAGAGAGGCACTCGAACTGCTGCCTCCATCGGTTTACGATCATGGTTCTGTCCCATGTGCAACATAATCTCGGATTTAGCTGTTCTAATCCGCTTCACGTATTCCCCCTAACTTACTAACTGTATGTATCGATAATCTGCTTCAATTGGCCTCTTTTGAAACTCTGAATAGAACAAAATTTATTCATCAAACTCTCATAATTGCAAATTAATTTCAATAAACCGCAATGCTTTGACAAAATTTGATTTAAAGTCAATCTTTGCTTTTAAATTACTTTGACCAAGCTCATTGAATTGATTTGAAGCAGTAACACCATATTTTTATATTGCTCCAAGTTTCAGTTCCTGTTGTTTTATGTTGCACTTGTGTG
Organism: Tribolium madens; assembly: GCF_015345945.1. Taxonomy (NCBI): domain Eukaryota; kingdom Metazoa; phylum Arthropoda; class Insecta; order Coleoptera; family Tenebrionidae; genus Tribolium; species Tribolium madens. The sequence continues at coordinate 6,562,117 of NW_025401063.1, forward strand.
AGATCGATAAGACGAATTGAAACGGCTTTTTCCTTGTTTTGTTTGTGTCGAAAATTCACAGACGAATGAGCGAATAATATTTCAGTGCCTAACGAGTTTTTGCATCGCCTCCACTAGTCGTGTTTACCGCATTGCAGTTCCCGTGTAAGAAGGAAAGCAAGGACAGGTTTCCAATACCCCCCCTAATAATGATTGATCTGCAAGTATTGAGGTATATTAGACTACGGTAATATGTATTTTGTAACTAATGAAATGCATATTCATAAGCCTATTGAATATTCAGTTAAGACAGGAGCTTTTAATTTGAACGAGGTAGGGTGTGAAAACTGTCACCACAATTCTAATTAACAAATAGCTCCGTCAAATGTAATTATTTGGGAAATTTTACTAACGCGTTTTTACGCCCTGTACAAGCAACTTTTTCCTCCAATTCCGGTTTAAATATTTTGTGGATAGTCTGATAGCTAAATGTTGTATGATTTTTCTTAAAGTTTTACCAGAGGTAAATCCATCTTTGCATAAAAATGTAACAGAAGTAAACAAAAAGTTACAATTAATATACTTGTGTTGATAAGATTAAATTTTATATTTTTCCCGAGAATAAGTAGAAAAGCAATTTTGCACAAAAGTGACAAAATCTTTCAGGTGGTATATGTTGTGATTAAACTTTTGTAATAATATTCTCTCCTTTTGACTTATTCAGGAATAAATGAAACGATACAATCAATCCTTAAGTTTCGTGTATTGTCACTGTCTTACAAGTTACACGTATTGTTATACAAGCAAGTTCTTGCACAATCCAACAGTCTGTGAATCTGCAAATTGAATCGCAGAGTTTGAATTTCCAACTGGTCGAGTTCTTCAGGTTCAATGGTTTTTAATTTATTTCGAACTGATTTAGCATTACTTAACTTGTAATTTCTTACTCAAGTGTGAGGAAAAATTAAATTATTTGTGTTATCAGTCGTAAACTCAACAAGTATTGATTTTGTATTATTTTTTAAATTGAAACAGTAACTGCCTGCTTAATTTAAAGCAAATAATAACAGAGTTAAAAGTTGGTACAATCTTTCCCTTTGAAATTATTACTTTAGTAGCTTCGGCAACTCACTTTTTTAATTAAATTGACTGAGAATTTTAAAGCCAAATGCAGTAAAGTAGTTTAGACAAAAAGAAGGTTTTGAAATTGAATTGATTTTATTAATTGAAACTGTAGTGTATTAAATCAGAGATTATAGATTCATCCAAAATTAGCAATGATTTCAATTTATAATTGTCGCAGAATTTCCAATTAAATCCTTGACCAATCTCTCATTTTGACATAATTGGATGCATCAACAACAAAATTAACTGCGAGATAGTATCACGCAAAGCAAACATTCAGATATTATGCTATACCGAGTAAATAGTCAAACATATGTACAAAACTGTAACAATTGGTCCTATTCTTATTTACTTTATCTCGCAATTGAGAATACTATCGTTAGAGTGCGATCTAATTGCGACCACAGTGTCGTTGGTACAATATTCTCTATAGGTGTTACTACTGCATATAAAGTAGTACTTTAGTGGAGAAATTACATATTCATATGAAGATAATTGCAACCGAACAATGTTTGAGCTACTTCAATCGTTCAGATTGGACACATCTAACTTAACTATTCGATATTACTCACCATCATATTAAATTTTTATATAAATCATAATTTGAATTTTTCAGATTAACAATTGGTCAAATAACGTGTTAATACACTGGCCGCTAAAATTAACCGAATAACTAAAATTTTGCGATCTTTCACATAGCAATATTTTTGTTATTCTTTGTCTGATTTCGACGAACTTTGTTTGGCTTAAAGAAAAAACTTTGTATATCATTGTAATTTAATTTAATAACATTTCTAGTTCTGTGATACTCAAAAGACGAAGGCACTGTTTTTTTACTTATTTTTATACTGAGCTGTCATGTGCGACAGAGACAAACTTAAGTTTTTACTGATTTTAGGTTATTACTCATTTTTTTCTGAATTATGTACCATATTTTCCTTAATTTTAATTCTTGAGACATGAGAGATGTAAGAGAGATCTAAACCTTTAAAAAAAGTATTACATTTCCAATTTCAATGAATATTCGAATTAAGTAGGCCGAATGTGCCAAAACGTCAAAATAGGCGCATGGAAGCTTCCAATAATTAACCGTTTTACTTGTAATCCTTTGAGGTTCCAAATTTTTTTGATTTTTTGTGTTCAAAGACGTAATTGTGCTCTTGGGGTGACATAAGCAATAATTTTCGGTTTAACTACCTTTTTATGTAGCCTACTTTCTGAATGAATATTTAGTAACATTAGAAAAGCAACGTCTTTTACAATGCTTTGTATCTCTGAGGCACCAAAAGATAAAATTTTGAAACAAATTGGTCCTCATTTAGAAAAGAACGGGAAATAATCTGAAATAAGTAAAAACTTAATTTTGTCTCTGTTGCACACTACAGCACAGTATAAAAAAAGTAAAAAACATCTTTTAGGTTTAACATTTACACGACAAAATTAGAAATGTTATTAAATTAAATAACAATGTTCTGCAAAGTTCGTCTTTTAAGCTGAACAAAAGTTCGTCGATATCCGACAAAGAATAACAAAAATATTGCAATATAAAAAATCGTAAAATTGTTAACAACATTATTAAATTCTACGTAAAAAAGTGCCTGTAGGTATAATGTTTTTGTTTCAAAGCTGTATCTTCTATAATAACAAAGATATGATTTTTTTTACATTTCGCTAAAATGTCAACTTTTGTCTATAAGTCGAAAACAAAAGACGATAGCGGGATGCGGTTTTCACCAATATTATTTTCTCAAAAAATAAGCCCCAGAATGTATCACTCGTTTTTGACTAAACCTCTTAGTTTCGGAGATTCCCTATTCGGATATCCAAAATGCAGCCCCCTGTACATTATTTTGTAAATCTATTGCTGGAACATAAGCTTAATTGGCTTTATTAATGTGTGTAGGTCGTGATTATCATCAATGTCCTTGTAATTTGTGTATTGTTTGATTAGACTGTTAATGATATGGTTTTAATCAATCCGTTGTAACAGTGACATAAATTTGTTTCTGGTCTAGTATAATATAATTGATTAACTTTAGTGGCAATTAAGGAATTAATAAAAAAACTCAAACTGAACATTTCGAAGTTTACGAGCATTTTAACCGTCGATTAAACAAACATCTTCAGAAAATGGGTGTAGTCAATGATACCACTACATGTCGAAGGTGTAACGAAATTGATGAACTGCCGAGCTGTCACCAGCCGGCACTCTTATCGATAAAAAGATTTATGTTGGGAGATTTCTGGCCCAGTTGGAACGATCTTATCCGTAAATCCATAGACAATTAGTTGCCTCAAGAACTAAGATTAGAGAATTTGCCCTTACTTTGAAAGCAATACAATGACCTGAAATGTGGGTTCGCATTATCTGTAGATAATTGTCCATCACTGTTTAAGTCCGCAAAGAGAAATCTGCGTCATTGGGAAAAGCCAGTATAATTCTGTTTTATAAAGTTAATACGTAAGGGTGGTGCGGCTGAAAATGTGATGTATGATGTGTGTAAAGAAACAAATTTATTATCGCATAGTTCGTGTCGCTTAATAATGACAACAATTATACTGTAATTGCAAATTAAACTTTAGGTGATTAAATCGCTGAATCAACGGAATGTCATTATCATAGTCGCTTATTGAAGGTTCTAATGAAGGCTTTCACGATCAGGAATTCCATCCAACTGATTTAATTAAACCAGAGATTATCTTATTTTTGCGATCGTTTATCTTTTACGGCTGGTAAATTTTAAAGCCTCATTTGGAAGTTTGAGAGTATTGAGAACCCTTTCAGGGCAAGTTTAAAGTTCATTTAGCTGCCATAAATGTGTCTTATTTTGGACGGTATATTAAAGCAGCCTCGCTCGCAATTTCTTCCAGTCAGTCTAATTATTCCCGAAATTTGCTCGGGCCGCGAAATAACGATGTACATGGAATTCGTGCTTATTGACGCTGTTTTTACGTCGGATAGCGTTGTGTTTGGGACGACTATTAGAGCTTTGGTCAGGCAGGCCACAACTTGTTCATTAAATGTAAAGTTCAGTACGAACCTCAAAGGATTATCGCAAATGGATTTTGCTGGAGCCGACTGGCCAATGCATATTCAATAGTTTGCGTTTCGCCTTTCCAATTTCTAACCACACGCCCTTCACTTAATATATTGAGATACTTGAGCAAATTGGTCCAGACGAGAATCAAATTTCAGATATGTTCGAATTAGATACCGGCTTGATGGTCTTTTGCCCACGTTAATGGACGGATTTACTACATCAAATAAATTATAAGTGCCCTAGTACAGCGACATGAAACTTTCACCCAAATGGCTAGTCCCAGACCCAACAATTAAAATAAATTATTAAAAATTGAATTACGTGCAACAAATACTTAATGCCTTTCTTCAAATGCTCGGCTTTGCTGTGTTACAAACAACGATAATTTATGTCAGCTGATAAACAGTGGCAAACGTTTTCAAATCCTATTAATTTAATTACTTTTGTCACGCTAGACAGCCCTATCTATAAATAACATGTGATGGGTTAGTACATTTCAGGGCTTGTACTTTTATAATAAATGAGAAAGTATTAAAACAATGAAGCGTTCCCAAAATAAAATTTCTTCAAGAAATGAATGAAGTGAAAAATTGTGGTATTCCAAGCAGGAACTGCCAACCGTTTAAGTCTATTTGTCGTTAGTAAACGTTGATGATTTTCTTTTCACTTTTTGTTTGGTAATTGCTGGTCTTTTCGACCAGATGATTAATAACTTGGAGATCTTAGAAAGAGATTCTCGTACGCCTCAAACACAAGATCGGCGTTCTTTTTGTCTATCTCACAAAACCGCAATTTTCTTTTTGCTGTACCAAATTGACGTCACGAAGAGAATTACTAGTGAATTTCGTACTTTTATTTTAATAAGAAAAAAAAGAGTTTCCGTTTTTTTAAGTTTTGCAAAAAAATATTCATAATATTTTGTTACTCTTTTACGTAAGCAAGCTAGTAGTTTACAGTTGCCTTAGCTCAAGTTACATAGTGACCTATTTGTTGTATAAATACATCGTTTATTTACGTGTTTTCACAAAGTTTTGTCTTTAACTGAAACGTGCTTTACGATGATAAGAGCTTTAATCAATCATTCGGTAAAGGCGGTCAATGTTCGCTCGTGACGTACTTCATAAAATCTACACTATCCTTTTATTGGAGATTCGAAAGACGTTTGTAATCCCCAGCGCATCCACCTTCATATAAAAATGCTGCTTTTGATCAATAAAGTACAAGGAAAAATTACAAAACGTCGTATCCGGAACGATACAGTAGACAATTTCGAATGCTTGCAAACACAAATATATTGTTGTGTTAACAAAGTTGGAAAATTGCGTAAATTAATATAACTACTCGTAATGAAAATCCTTGTTACTCGGCAGCTTCAACATACAACTTTGCAGTTTTGGAGATTTTTGAACAGTCCGATATTGTTATCGTTGATGAAAGTTAATTTAATTTGCAAATACAAATCAGAAATGCAAAACCATTCAGTCTTCAATTTGTTTTTGTCTACATTATACAGTGAGCGGCAAAATTATGGAATAAATGTTATTAAAACTGAAAATGTTTTGTTTTGACAAAAGTGCTCAAACAGGTTAATTTCACAGGTCCACAAAAAATGTGCTGTGTGCTGGGGACCGGACTATGATTTTCTGGCGTATTTTTTATTGATGAACATGAATCTGTTTAAATTGGGTGGACAATGAGCAAATAATCGAGAAAAACCCAAAAAACCGATAAATGACACGATTCAGTAATTTTTTCTATATGATATTATTATCATGCGGTTTCTGCTTTTTTTAGTTATTTTTATTTATTTTTATTAATTTTTATTTATTTTATTTATTTGTCGTCGGACACACTACGGCATCATCCTCATATTCTAGGGCTTCCCTGCAAAACAACGCGCCTTCGCTGGCCTCAATACCACAAAAATGTTGACTAACGAATCATTCTACACATCCCTTTAAAGGGCAATTGTCATCGTAGTCCAAAAATTCTGCGGTAGCAGGTTTCTTCCGGTAAATATACCTATGTAATTTCTCGATTTTTTATTTTTTGTCTTTGACAATATATAAGATAAAAATAAAAAATAAAATAAATAAAAAACAAGCAGAAACCGCATGACAATAATATCATATAGAAAAAAATAATGGATCGTGACTTTTATCGCTTTTTTGGGTTTTTCTCGATTATTTGCTCATTGACCCCAATTTTGACTTCAGATTTGTGTTTAGCCAGAAAAAGTACGCCAGAAAATCATTGTCCGGCTCCCAGCACATACCACTTTTGTACGAGTATGTTTGTTTTTTGTTGATATTATTTCACTTTTTGGATGATTTTTTCTCGAAAACTTTAAGTAATATTTCATATTTTGGTGTTGTCATTTCGACAATTAAAAGATCTATTGAATTGGCTAAAAAATAAGTATTTCAATTTAAAAAAATGTTGGTCATTATCCAAAAATCAGAATGTGTAAAATTTTAAATCAAATTAAAAATTGTGTATTTTTGAAAAGGAAAATTTTGCAGAAACAAAATATTTTCAGTTTTAATAAGATTCCATAATTTTGCCATCCGCTGTATAAATGCGCAATTTCGTTAAATTTAAACTTTAAATTTTAAACCAAAAATAACGGCAACATTGATGTTTTATCCACTGTATTCTTGTTCATTTGGTTTACACCAAACTATGCTTGAATTGATGGTTAATAAAAATTTTATTTGGAAAATTTCCGTAACTTTACTGCAACATTGTAAATGAGTTGTAACTGCAAAAGAAAATTCAGGATGAAAAATTCCATTTTATACATACTTTGAGTGTAAAATAAAATCAATTTTTTTAATTGAAAATACATTTTTAATGTAGATTTAAAACCTCTTTTTGGTGTAAAAAGGGCCGTTCTTAACGTAGATCCTAGAAGTTAATAATACTAATTAATTAACAAAGAAAACTGCAAAGAATTTTTTTGCTGTGTACACGATCTTTTCCTACAAAAACATTGTAAAATCTGTACACAGTAGCTATTGACAATCCATGTTTTCTTTTTATTTTATATTGTGAATTCTTGATGTTGTTCGGGCAGTTTTATATCCAATAGCCTACAACGACAGAATGATAATGATTGTAGTCGCATTTTAGCAGCTTACAGTCGTAACAGACTACACATGGTAAACATTACAGACGTTACAAACATAATATTATTCGTCGGTTGAACAAATATGCTTGCAAGCAACAAACACTTATGTAAACACGCAAACATGTTTGCACACATGGACGATTTTCAATCTAAGACATTTTCTTATAGCGGAGCGTTATTATTAAATTTTTATTAAATATGTGGACATAAAAAAGTTTTTTTTTAATACATTTATCGCCAAAAATATACTTTAATAAAGACTATTCTTACTAAATATTTTAAACTTAATCATTTGTTATTACAAAAAGTAAACTCAATCAGCCAATTTTATAATCAATTTTCAAGAAGCTTTCCGATCTAAAATAAGAAATAAAATTGGTTACTTTTACAGATTAAAAATCTAGTCTACATGCCCATTATGATTTATTAACAATGAGCAAATATTAGTTTTTCAGTTTATTAGCTAAAAAATGAATGAACTTCAACAAACTTTGTTTTGTATCACACTAAACAAAAGCATCGTGTGCTAAATATTAGCAAAGTTTGTAGAGACAGTCAAATTGGCAATGTTTTTCTGATGTGTGTATAATACATTGTTTACTTTTTGCTTTCAGTCTTAACAAACAATACGACTCTTGATTTATAAATGTTTCCCAGAGGAGTATCAAATTTTGAGAGTTTGCCAAGATTTTCGAATATTAATTTAATAAATTCGCGTTGGTGCAGGTTGTCACGAGCACTTTAGTAAAGACGAATCGATCAAACATATTTTGCCCAAGGGAGAATCCGTCGCCAAATCCGAGCCTCCGGAACTTGCACAAACTTATGGCTCAATCACTCAAATGTGACATACTGTCTCCGGATACTTCTAAACGCAGTTCCTAACCTTACGTAACGGAGAACGCTGCGAATTTCTTCCGGTACTCCTCTTTCGAATTTATTTGGGCGTTTTTTTACTGTATTGTTGCGGTAGTAAAATATATTGCCGAATTCCGATAGTCAATATTTTTTCAGGCAATATCCTACATCTTGAAGAAGAGTCGGGGGGTGGTTGTCACGACCTAAACTAACAAGCATGAAGCTTACTCCGATCGATGCAGTTCCGCTTGTATTTATCCGGGATTATTTGTACGGAGTAATGAAATCGGTTTAGTTTTGCATAAACACAAACCATTCGTTAAGTAGATAAAAGTAATGAAGTACTACAATAAAAACGCATTTCGGTCGAGTGCGAGATTTAAGGTACAGTATAAAGTTTCTTGTTAAGTTCATCTCTTTTGTTTTTTTATGTAATTAATACTCCATTAAGCTGCGCTTGAGGGAATAATAACAAAGAGAAAAATTGTGTCATGAATAACACAAAAACCGTCTTAGAATTCTTATTACTTTTTTGAAGGCGCTCGTCATATATTCCGGTTTCTGTCTCCGGGGATAATTAGTCCCCGAGTGCAAATTTCCTTTCTTACAAAGACTGTCGATCAAATCCGGACGTTAAACCTGACTTATCTGCGTCATCAGAGCTTTGTATGTCAATGCTTCCGTTTAAAACGTGATGTTTTTTCTTCCGGTTTGAATTTCTTTACATTGACATTAGCTGGGTTGAAGTTGTCGACTCGTTCTCGTCTTTCCTACCACATATCGACCCTTTATCAATCACGTCTGATGAGTAGTGAACCTTACAATTCGAACGAAAACGGAGAAGAGATAGGGATGCTAATTCGCAACCCTCCCTTTGCGGTGATCATCTTATCTTGTCAAGCTTACTCAGCATTTCTATACTGCTCACCTCGCATACTATCACCTGCGATGTTGAACAATCGGTAACTCTACCCTTTCACAACACTATAACGGGATCAGATGCTATTTTGTAATATCCGATATTACAGGGCGCAATATCTGTCATTCTACATTGTTTAACAGCAATGAACGGAATATTCTGTTACGACCGCTTTTACAATATGCGTGTCCTTTATTTTTCAGGGAACAATTTTAAAGAAATGTTAAGTGAAATATTTGAGATTCCATCACACACTAACCTGATCAAAGCTATTTTTATCTATATATAGTTTAATAGAACAATCTTTTATCTCAAGCTTATCACAGGAAATTGTTTTTTACAGTAACTTAAAGTTATTGGTAACAAATCGAACAACACAGATTGCATTAAAATGTTGTTTCAATTTTTGTTGTTGTACACGCCACTTAAAGATTTGTAGCGTGCCTAAATAAATTTCATCAGACCATTTATTTTATTCATTTTCATATGTGTGTCGTTTTAAAATTTGAGTTATTTTTTCAAATAAAACGAAGTAAGTAAAATATCTCTTGTGAGATTTGGTTTTTTCTGTGGACTGTTATGGTGACAAGTACTTGAATTATTACAAATTTACTGGCACACTGACATAAAATTTTTATAGCCTGTTTGGGACCTATCCAGTAAGTGTAATAAAACGTAATACACCTGTAATTTTTTCCAAGCTAAGATTTTGATTATTAAAAAACCGTTTTTATTAATAAAAAATAGATATTATTCTAGGAAATGTTTGAATGTATGTATGTATGTACCTAGAGGCAGTCTCGTATTTAATTTATGTTGAAGTTCAAGAAAAAATATCTTTTTCCTTATTGTTCTTATTAAAAATCAATTTTTTCAGTGTTTTTCTAAAATTGAAATGTAAATTTTTATAAAGGAGCTGCAAACACTATTCTTTTTATCTGTCTACTTTCTTTCAGAGTTACAATAATGGTTTAATAAAAATTAATACTCTTTAAGCTAAATACAAAGTAGCGTTTGGTGCTGTTTTTTTCTCACTGGAAGGTTGAATGAACGTTATTCATTATATAGAGTGTTTCATTTTTATTGTTACAAATTCAAACAAGTGATAAAATATTCAATTTTTCTATGAACATGTATCAAAAAATACTGTCTAAGAGAGCTACACCTCTTAAAAGAGATGTCTTTTTTAATGAGTTTTTAAATTACAAAATTTGGTACAGCCTTAATACACCTAGACAAATTTAAAGATCAAATGTTGAAGTTTTTAATCAGGAGCGTCTTAAACTGAAGAGGTATAGAAAAAAAAATTAAAGTCTTAATGCTGTTTATGGTATGTAAGATAAATTTTAAATTGATTTTAATTAAAAAACGGTAGGTTGTATCTAAATAACGCAAAAAATCTTTTTTTTGTGAGAAACTATAAGATATAGGATTTTGTTGCTGAAAGTCGCAAAAAACTACAGCCAATATAGTTAGGATACTTTTTACACTCTTCCTTCCAAGTTGGCCTTGATTAAACAAATTGTAATTTTATCTAAAATGGTTCTTGAAATATTTCAAAACCCCTTTAAAAAAACGCACCCTTTATAAAGGGTGTAGCTCTCTTACATGGTATTATTTGAAACATACACACTCCACAACAATTATCGCATCACATATGTTTATATGTACATGTAAAATTCGAACTTTAACTTTTTTTGTTTTATCTTTCCGAGAATGAAATTGTATGAAATCCATATTTTTTTGAATAAAATGTCTATTTTTAAATAAAATTTAACTTCAAATATAAAAATAGGTAGACAAACAGTTAATTAAGCTTTTTCTGGTTTGTATCTTTAAAAATGTAACAAAGCAATTAGTTTGAAAAAAAATAAGTAATTTTTTAGTAAATTTAATTTTTATTTCATAGAGTTCCTCATTGTTTAACATCAAAAGCTGGTAAATAACAATGTTTTTCCTTAAATTATGTCGTATAAAGATTAAGCGGCTTATCCGTTTTATTTCACCAAGTAGAAAACCTCATCCCTTATCTTAAGCCTAGACCATTAACTTGTCACTTGTTCCTTGTCGTCTGTCCTCCGACTATCCATCACTGTGTCTCGTTAACATTCATTTATTAATTAGATGTTACCAATGGTAATTAATTTGAATTTGAAAAAACTTAGAATGTAAGTAATTAAACTGAATACATAATTGCAAATTTATTAATTGCCGTTGCATACAAACAGTAAAATAGTGAATAATTTAATAAATCCTATTTATGTATAAATAAAAATTATTACCAACGGTTATTAATTTTTGTGTGTGGGTTTGTGCACTGGTGCAATTTAATTTCACCAATTGATTTACTATAATTGAACAATTTCATTACAAAGTCGTTCGATTTACTATAAATAGCGTTACAAAAAGACCGCCAATAGATCGTTTGACGTAAACCGATGTGCCTTGTTTTTTGGAAAACACGTGGTATTTTAATGGGATCGGTAAAATGTGAGAGAATTATAGCGAAATTATGTCTGCAAACTTCAATCAAGCAGTGATGGGTGGCGAGCGATATATCTTTGTTCCGATCGGTCGTCAGCAGTGATAAGCCTTTGTCTCCTCGGTTGGGTTCCGGCTGTAAAGTTCGACCTTCCGGACCCAATCAACCCCTTCTTTGTGCAAGTAAAATGCTTTCTGAATTTTAGAACGACCAAATTTGCAATTTGCGCTCTCAATGTGCCTCCCAGTAGCTAGGTATTTATTGTGGGCGGGATAAATGGCCATACGAGGAGGATTTGCCAAAGTTTTCTAATACTGAAACGCTGAAATGGTAATTGACGAAACACAAAACAACACAAGCGAGCTGCAATCAATAAAGTATTATTGACACAGAAGTTGTTTGAAACTGATAGGCACCTGACAAACAAATGCTAAAAATTTAATGAACAATGTGAATCAAAAGCTTTTTTGAAAAATTATTACTCAATACGTAATTTTTTTTTAAATAAAGTGTCCCCCACAGGAATTTTTATTTATAGACTCCACATTGTTTTGACACATTTCCACCTTAAAAAGTATCGAAATTCCGTCCGTATGGAAAGTGTCTGAACAATTTGCACATGTCCTAATGGTTTGGAGAGACGTTCCGGTCTTGAATACATTCTGACAACCTTCATTTCTCCCGGGAACATCGTTTGAAATAGTTCACGTTACTGAGAACCACGGTTTTCAATCCCTTTGAGAAATCAAACCAAACTATATTACACTTACAGTGCGGATGGTATAATAATGATTTGTGTACCGTTGGTTTAAACCAAAATTGCAGTTTACGCTGTCAATACTGCAGTCCCGCGAGACCGACACAAAAGCTACAAAAACCTAATCATTGATTAACAAATCGATGTTCATCTGGCAAAATATGGTAGCGTAATTAACACAATGAGCAACGGTTTTATACGACGCCAGCCAAAACGCAGATAATCCTCTTAGTCGCACAAATTAAATTAATCTTCCACATGCCGTCTCTCTTTTTCCCAGGGAACATTTCATCAGAAGGATTTTACTTCAAAGGAAAGATTCATTCAAGTAATCCAATTAGATCTGTGTATATGCATGCTCATACAGTTTAAAAAATTGGTGACATAATCCAAGATTTATTTTCTCAAGCATAAACTTGATGAACTTATCAACAGTCGCTTTATTTAAGCAAAAATTTACTCTGTTTACTCCGAAGCAGAATGAATCGATAATTATCAAACATATCTTCAAAGCAGAAGAGTAAATTTAGATAATAAATGCAATTTTATGAATAACTTCGTAATTTCAAATTGAAAAGTGGGGCTGAGAAGTAAAGAAAATGTTTGTAAATCGAGAGATTTTATTCGGCGTGACTCGCAACCAAGTAAATTCTAAAATAAATTTTCATCCAAAGTTTTGCAAATATATCATTTACTGATACACTAAATCCTTATTTGTGAAAATATCATTCGTTTGTGGAAAACAAACCACACTATTTCGGACTGCAAGTAAAGTTTATTTGCTATTTAACAATTTATTATAATGTCAGACTAATATAAAGTCAAATAAGTGTGATATTTAAACCAAAAACATAATTTTCCACTAGGGAGGTAAGCTGACCCTTGACCATTACTACAAAACTTCAATCAATAGTGAATTTTTGTCTTGATTTGTTTGTACGCTAGCTTATTAAACACTAGAACCGAGGAGTATGAAGTTAATACTTTGTAACTGCAATTTCAAAATGCACCGATTTTAATATGGAGCTAATCCTTGGATAAATTCTGAAAATGCAATAATGACAATGGCGTCGAGAGGCGAGAAAAGCAAAAGCTCTCCAGTCCGTGGCTATTAGTATAATAGTCATGTCTTACAATATTATTTTAAACTTTTACAATGTCTTTAGTTTTATAGTAGTTTGTTATTGCTTTTCTCTGGCGCAATTCCCGACTTCTGTACTTTTCACAATTTAACAAGCAAAAACTCACCGCCAAATTTTATTTTAAACTTCATTTATGCTTCTACAGGTGGTGTCTGTCACACTTTTATAATTCGCCTTACAAGAATGAAGCCGGGTTTTATTAAAACTTTTTGTCTTTTTTTACATGGAAGCAACAAGAGATAAACCTGAGAGGAACACGTGCGTGTAATATCTCCAACTTTCACATATGAGTTTGACGGGCACAAGTGTCCGACGATATCAACGACAAATGCACCGGATGTTTCTCCTCACAAAACACACCATCTCTCTAAATCACGAATGTTATATTTACAAGGCGTCATCTCTTTAAATTGTTATTTCCAGTTCCATTCATATAAGCGTACGGATTTAGACATGAGGAGAGAAATAAAATTCCCTCTTGTCGGGGATTAATTTATGGATTTCGGGATAGAGGAATCTGAGAAAAAAGAAGTTTTTACATCGAACGGGCTTCCAATAAGCTATATTATTCGATGTAGAGGTTTGTATTCGATTAGTTTTCCATCTCTAGGGAACTGAAACTCACTGAGATACGTTTACCTAGTTGTTTCAAGTTTCGGCCAACAAAGTGACGTCCGTAAAATCAAACGACCGCTAAAAGTTATGGCTTTTTTCTTTCGGCACAGTTCTTTCGAGTTTTACTAAAAAAAATGTGAAGGTATGAATTTGGACAACTCCGAATGTGCATCTTGAACTTAAACGAAGTTTAGTGCAAGAAAATTCAAACTCTAACATAAAATAAAAGTCCACAAAATATGGGGTAGATTTTGGCAGTTTTTATGATTTTTGTAACTTCTGGCACAAATAAATTTGATAAATGAACTAAATGCTCAAATTATAAGTATAAGTTATCAGTGGAAGACAAGCACCTATTTATACATTTCTATTCATGAATTACATTGTGTCTTCAAACAACACAACTTTTTGAAACAAATTTATATTTATTCTAAAGTTACCTCAATTCTCGTAATAACTCATTTTCGTCAAAACGGTTTTATTCAGGAATAATATCTGCGGAGTCTCCTTATTCTTGAATAAAAGTAATATTATTACTTAGCTCGTTTGAAAACCTCGTTCTTAATTAACTCAGGTAATTTTAATTTAAGAAAGATGAATAAGCAGCGGCGCAGAAATTGCGAATACATATTTAGTTAAGAGAATGTATTATGACCACTGTCCTAGTTTACAAGACGATTATTTACGAGCTCTAACCCAGGAGAATTCAGAATTTATGTGTGTATTCATCTTATTTACTAATTATAGAACATAAGATTGCCGCCATAGAACTTTAAGAAGCTTTCATAGTTATCTCATTTTAACCTCGTTAAACATAGATGTGGACAACGCTTGGTTTTACCTCAGTTAATCACCATCCCTTTGCGGCAAACGTAAGGACTGTGATAGGGAGCCACCCCAATTTATTGAAGCAATTAGATTTGGATGCGAAAGACAGCCGCATGAACGTGTAGAGGATTAAGATGAACTTTCTTTTGCTCAGACTAAATGTAATTTATTATTTAAATCAGGAAACAAATGTTTCAACAAATGAACAAGGCAAAATCCTGTTACGAAATACCCCAACTCATCACACATCTGTCCACATAAAAATAATTGCTATAATTCTTAATTAAAGAAAATGGTATTACACTAAATGAATTTTTACAGCTTATAAGTTTTTATTTAAAATAACATTGCATAAAAGTAAATAAAAAATAAAATAAGAAATTAATACTTAAATATAATAACTGTATGAATTTGTTGCTCTCCAAAACGAGCACTAAGTAGTAGAAAAATTTTAATGTTTTAATTAGATTAAATTGGAGAATTACAGTGAACAAAATTCTTTAACTTGCTAACGCATATTTTGCACATTTACTACAATATACTTACAACATGGCCAAAGCTTTTGAGCATACCTAAAGGTGCGCAGTAGACTCAGTCCAAATGTAAGTGAAAATTTTAAAAATTAAAAATTTTAGATATAAAAAACAAATTATAATTATTGTTTTGTTCTTTTTTACTGCGCTCATCCTCAAAAGAATGAAATAAAGACAAAAATAGAAAACATCGTTATATTTTATTAGCTTCTAATATCCGATATGTATTTTATTCAAGGGCTTATTTAAAATTAATGATAATTTTGATGGTTACAAAAATGTACCACCTAGCATAATTATAATATAGTGCTTTTATCATATACCATCACACTTTAAAAATGCATGGTTTTCCGTTATTAAATAATGTTACAAAAAATTACATTACAAAAAAGAATAATGTTAGTATTTTTACTTACTTTTACTGGTTGTAGAACCAAGTTACGAGAGTCATTTCAACCGATTAAATTTAGACGATCGCGAATGCACGACCATGAGTATGGCTTTGTTTATTTATGCAGATTTTAGATTGCTGCTTATAATCGGCCGGAAATATAGCTTCGCGTTGTTGTGCCTAATTCGCCTTGGAACCATACATGCTTCAATAATAGCAGACATTGATGCATTAAATTGTTTATGTTGTTTGAGTATCTCAGTTAATCTCTCGTGTAATTGACTTTGCCATAAAGTTTAAACATCTATCAAGTTTGTATTCGAACGGGCTTACCACCACGAAACAGATCTCATTGTACGACACTCGTAGGACGGAATTAAATAAATAAAATGTCGGAATTTTGATGATAAAGAGAAAATTGTACGAACCATTTTGAATGAATAATTTACTTTAAGAGCTTGACATTTAATCAAAGAGATAATACGTTCTTTGCGCATTAGAATTCCTGTCGCAACTAATTCCCATATAATAATTTAATTAATAGCAGTTATTTCCTAGACAAAGATGTCTTCAAAGCTTCATAATTGTCACTACGAAGAGCTAGTTTTTGGAGTGTGTTACACCGAATTACATTAACTGTCGTATCACATTCTTGGAGTTATGGCATCAAATATGAATACCAATACATTATTATGATTTGTACACGAAACTCACTTCCGTGATTGATATTAGGAGAGAAAAAGCAGTTTCTCTGTGGAAAAGTAATGCATTCTTGTTCCAACTCTTCTTTATCTACATTTTCAATTACATAACGTGATGCATTATTCATAACGCGTTGTCAGATTCACGAAAAGACAGCTCTACCCTCTACAGATTGCATTTGTAAATTTTTAAACTCACTTTGGTAACAAAATATGGAAATTGCTAACAAAGACTTTATTGGAATTACATTTAATAAGGGCCTTGGATTCGAAACCCCAAAGTTTGGTTTATTGTTACTAAAGCTTTCAAAACTACATTAATACGAAGTTGTAGCATAGTTGAAAGTAGACTTTGAAATTTGTTATGTTGTTTTAAAGTGTGGTGGTACAAATTAAAAAAAAATCAACGAAACCGCAGTGATACGAAAAGCAACATTAAACATTTATTTTTCAATAAGCTTTGCGTTCAGTGTAATATTAACGGGAGCATATTGGCTTCGCTTTTTTCTCTTTTGGGAGATTCATCACCTGTCGATAGCATGTGGTTCAAAGTAATAATTTTGCAACAACAAATTTACTGATTATTTATTCAAAAGTCGCACCAGCGGGTCGTAGTTTTAGTTTCGGTAATTTGTTTTCAAGTCGAGTATTTTTTTAAAACCATTTTTTTCCGATGATAATAAATGTAAAAATAGTGTACGTTGCAAATATCTTTTTGGGCTCTTTAAGTCAAGAAACATAGAATTTTTATGCAAAGATTCTATTCCGAGCCGTCATAAATATCAACTGTGGGCTTTGGTCCAACAACGACGATCAATAATTCTGCTGCATTCTGAATTGTCGCTAGAGGCAATTATCAAACTTGATGCGCTTACATAATTCGTCATATGTGAATAACAATGTGGAAATTCACTTCGACAACTTTAAATGAAACCACTAAGTTTGGTTGGCCTCTGGATTGGCCGCAACACTGGAGAATCGTATAATAAACTGACTGTTGCGGCTCACGCAAAATTAGCGCAAAACCCCAGTAATTTGATGAAAAATGGCCGAATTTGCCGATCCAAATGCGAAATAATTGTCGCAGTCGCTAATGAGCAAAGATTCCAGCCACTTTAATGCAGTTCAAACTAACCTGAGCTTAAATCTGAAACACTAAACAAACACCCTCTAGTGCTTAAATTATCACAGGTACATCTGTGCACCACCTCGCAGATGCTAGACTGTAAATCACATGTGTTTGCTGAGCCGACTCTAATTCATAGAATGTTTGATAATGGAAAACAATCCCTGCTGTAAACGACGAGGAATTAAATGTAGTTTTGATATCGATACGAAGCAAGCTCTAAGCCTTGGATTTATTGGCCAATGACTCACTAATCGGGACTTGAAGCTTTGTTCCATTGCTAATCTAGGAAAATATTAGAACGAAACACATATTACAGCCAAACACCCTACCAAATAAATTTTGACGAGAAATCCACGAAGATTTAAATCAAAGATCCAGTAACTTTATTGATTCTTTACCAGAAACTTCAGCTTAACAAGTTTACAACGCGGTTTCGGCATCAAATTTCAGCCTCATTCTTCACGTAAATGTTTTTCTAAAAGATAGATTGAAAAGAGCGACGATAAATTAAGTTTTTTAACGCAAAATAACTGTAACAAGTTTGCTGTGAATCGTAAATAAAAATGAACATTAATGCAACGATTATAAATAAATCATTATAATACTTATTAAAAACCCTTCTTACAAAGAGTGTTTCTACACATTGGATTCAATTTTTTTCATTTCCAAAGTGGTCGTTTTCTGTAAAAAGTTGTACCAGTGAATTAAAAGTTTGAAACCAAACGTTTTTTCTTAAACTAGTTATTTTTTGAAAAAACTAAATAATGAGTGATAGCGTATTATAAAAATGTAACGTTTTATCAAAAATAAAATTTTTCGAAATGTTTTTTTGTTTTTTTAAAACTGCAACTCACTACAGAAGCTTTATTTTTAATAAAGGCTATAATCTGAAGAATACTACATGGTTTTCAGTTTCTAGCAAAATTTTTTTACATAGTTACCATTTTAACAAAAAAATCGCGTATCACAAAAACAAAACCAAATTTCGACTCAATACAATCACATTTTTTATAGGCAAACGTTTAAAAAAAAACGTTTGGACCTTACTTTTTATTTTTATTTACCTTCTACCTATGTATAAAATTACGTGTCGCAGAATGATAATTATATAAATGTAGATTCCAGGCATTTCTTGCAATTAATTTGATAGTCAGATCACCGGCTCATGTTTCACACATTTAAAAAGGCCACGAGCTTTTTTCAGTCATTTACTGAAAGAACCCTGTTGATTTTAAATGAACTAAATTGTAACACTTTAACTGTAATGAACTGCCACAACGTTTTAACATGTCACATCCAACACACTACCCACGCATATTCGCAGTAAAGTTAACACGAAAAGACAATTATTAGTAACCGGCTTGAATTTTGCCTTACATTTTTTTGCCTTTATTATAAACCTCAACCGATGAAAATCAATGTTCCATTATATTCGCGACCTTTACGCAGTTTATCCTCTATTTTTCATAGAATGGCAATATATCAAGCCAACCGGAATCAAAGTGAATTGGTACGTTTGCGATTGTACTTTCTGTCTTTTAAAACGTCATTTATCGTATCTGAACAAACCATTTGTGAAAGTTAATTAATTAGTAGTTTCAGGCAGCAAATACAAATAGTACGGAATCGAATCACTAAATTATTGCTTCCCATCATTTTTTGTCGATTTGAATCGTAACTTAAGTACGTTTCTGAAATAGTCTCAGTTTAGCATTTATTTACTGTTTGAAGAACTCAGAAATCAATTTTGGGAAAAAGATTACTGGGTACATAAAACCGTAGATCTTCTTGTTGCAAACACACACCGAATGTGACTTTTTACCTTTCGAAAGTAGGAATCATAAGTTTAATAACACGTAATCCATTTTTTTTACAAAGACTGAAATTTTATTCTAAAGATCAGACTTTTAAAATTCAATTTTAAGAATCGCTTACTACTCTGTTTTTATCAAGTAAAATTCTTTAAAGAATAAATAAACCACCAAATAAAAGATTATTTAATTTCTTTTTTATTGCATTCGTTATGCTCCAATAGAAGGCGGGCGTAACGAGAGAGATAAAATTGCTGGAATTTTTCTTTAAAAAATACTGGATAAAAACACTTATTTATTTAAATTGTCAAATTAAGAAAAGATTTAGTACTTCCCGTGTTCTAAATACTAGGCTTTAGAATAGGTAAAGACCTTGTTGATTAGTCAAACATGAGCAGCGTTGTCCAAGTTGGAGGTACATACAAGTATATGTTCCTTAATAAGGTGAATATGTACATAAATGGTAGAGCGTGTTTAGTTTCCTTTCCTCCGTCGTCATACTTTAATGGAGTTGTAAAGTATTTAGTGTACGAAATACGTGCTCTCTGACGTGCAAGTTAGCGAGTTCAAGCTTAAGAAATGGAGTTAGTAACAAAAAGTATATAAATTTAAAAGACCATTTAAAGTTTTAGCACAGGATATTTTGCTTATTGTGTGATGTAAAAGTTCCAGCCTGTGATGTACCAGCAGCTAGTTTGCAAATAAATGGCTTTCCGAGTAGCTTGCATTGTTGCCGCCAAATCCCTCAAGAATTCCGGCGAGAATTTGCACTGTTTATGTTCGTCTTGACGTCTGAGTCGGCCAAGAACGCCGACAATTTCCAGCCGGATCGGCCGTTTTGTTCTACGATTCGATACAGAAAATAAACAGGAACGGAAGGGTCGCTGCTGCATCGTTAAGCGCCCCATCTATAAATGTTGGCTTTTGAGGTATCAGACTTTATCTACTGTAACAAAATAGGATGTCCGACATATTCCCAAAAATAAAATTAAGCCTCCATGAAATATGAGCTAGTTTTATGACCGCGTCATTACTCTTGTGTTAGGCGGTCTACGGCCAGCATGATCCACGCCGACGACCAACCTTCCAGATTATTTCACTTTTTACTTTGTTTTCTTATACCCCTCGGCTCGCCTACTTCATCAGCACACATGATATACGACTCTCTGATCTAGCCCCTGAACATATTACTCACAGGTTCTTAACATATAACACCATCTTCACCCTCTACATGTGTTTTGCTCAAATCTGCACGTGCCAGAAACGTGGCGGGCGCTGTAGAAACCGGTCTTTTCAAAGCAGCCCACAATTTATAGCTTCCTATACCGCGACTAATTACGCTGACATTTTCTTGCACCCTGTATTTGATTCATTAAAACGACTTAACATTAAAGAAATGACGCACACCTTGGACTTTAAGAAACTTAAATCCATAGAAGTTAATCTTGTCGCGGAAAGGCGAAAAGTAAAATTTACTGGCTTTGTCAGACTGGTGAAGCAGAACTAATTGCAATTTGCGAACTCAAATAGACAATAAATTTCTTAGTAAGATTCGAATTGCAGAATATGTTAAATCACCATTAAATTTGCAATATGACAGTAAATCAATTGTTGGCGTACGGATTTGAAACTTTTGTTTGAAATATCGAGGTACGGATTTGCCAACTTTACCCGACGTCCATATCATGTAACAGGATAGATCAACTTCTAACACAATACTCTAGCTGATATTCAAATAAATAGAGGTGCAAAATAAACCTTAATAAATGTATTGCAGGACTAATAAGATCATAATCTTCAAATGACATTCAAAACAGTAAAAAATAAATCAATGACCATGAAGTGGCGAAAAATTATAGATAGCGTCATAATGTTATTTTTTTGATTATCTACCTGTCAGTAAAATGCTACTACCAATTTCATCTAGGTGCATCAAAAATTCAGAGTTTGCATTTTGCTACTTTTGTATGAACATGACGGTTTGACACGTTAAATTTTATGTTTGAGGCAAAACCACAATCACTCAATTATTTTCTATTTCCGACACGTTAATTTTTTTATCCGCAAACGTCACAAAAGTGACCACTTTTATGACTAAATAACACAGGTAAAAGTTTTACTTTTCAGACATGGGGTAAAAACACTATTTTTACGCCTAGGCGTTTTCACTTTTACTTGACACTTACTTTGACATTTACCACTGTTGTCTCTTTCTTGTCTCTTTCGCTTTTTCAGCATTTTCTGGAGAGGTACAAGGTAGATTATCAGCATTCGACATTTTGCACTATATATAAACTACACCAGTTATGCACCAATTAAATCAATCAACATTTTCGAAATCTCATAACAAATTCCGAAACTGACGCGTGACGTTTGTTATGATTTTATTGCAAAGCATCCTGATTATTGAGGTGATTTTCTTGATTATTGATGTGTTGCTCTTTTGTCTCCATCTGAATCGTTTGCAGATAAAATAGTATATGTTATTTGGAGTAAAAGTGAGTTTATGTGGCTCAGCTGAATCCGTTCGGCAAAATGAACGTTCAGCTTCGCCACATAAACAATCACTTTTACTCTTAATAACATAATCTACTATTATCCACAAACGTGACAAAAGTGACCACTTTTATTATTTAATATCACAAGTAAAAGTTTTACTTTTCAGACATGAAGTAAAAACTTGTTTTGTCGCTTAAGCGTTTTTACTTTTACCATGACATTATTGAAATTTACCAATGTTGTTTTTTTTCTTGCTTCTTTCGCTGCTTCAGCAAATGAAAAAGTATTTACATTGTGGGTCATTAGCATTTGCATTTTGCACTACTAATTGCTCTAGTTGACTCCACTAGTAAAATTAATAAACACTTTTAAAAATCTCAACACAAATTTCGATACTGACGCGTAATATGTTTAATGTTTATAAGCGTTGTTATGATTTTATTAGTTGTAACTCGTCCTGTTTATTTTGTTCATTTACTTGCTAATTATAGTGTTGCTCTTTACTCTCGATCTGAGTTTGTTGATAAAATAGTATATGTTATTCAGAGAAAAAGTGAGTTTATGTGGGTCAGCTAAAATATTTTCTCCACTACGTTCGGTAAAATTACAGTTTAATTTCGCCACATCACTATTACTCTTAATAACATACTCCAGCACAGCCAGAAGTAGAATTTAGAGAGGATCTACCTATGTAAAATATTTCGGACACTCATTTAAACGTCATTTCAAAAAAAACGTTGTGGTAAAAAATATTATTCTTCGACACTGAAAATTTACGGTTTTTCACCCGTATAAGGTAGTTTTGACAACTCTTTGGCATTTCTCAATTCGAAACGTCAGATTATTTTATTAATAGATTTAAAGCAAGTTTAAGCCTTGTTGAGTCTAATTCGAAGAATAAAATGTTGTATTTTGTACTTGTTTGAGTGTAAATCGGACGCATTATTTCACCGAGTCGATTTTTTAATATGTATACATAAAAAGATTATAATGTTTGAGGCACAGTTTTGACGCAAAATAAAAATAAAAAAAGTAAAAATTTGTGAATCTTCTGAAGTTATCCCCCAAAATCTCCTCTTCACTGTGCCACTGACATAATAGACTAGTACAATATTTCAAGTAAAAAATAATATATTAAAAAATAGTTGAGTAATTTTATGTTTTCTATCTTGAACAGATTACATTATAAGTACAATTAAAAATGTCCGTCTGGCTTTAGGTCGGCTCTCCAGGGTTGCAGCGAAGTATATAACATCCAACGTCGTCTAGTCCGTCGAAACCAAACTGTTAACCCCTAGGTTCACCACTTGTTCCAACTTTCTTCTGGAAGGTTCGAGCGATGAAAGGAGACATTCTAAGTCATCTCCTTTGTGCCCTGTTGGCGGTTTTCGCT
This sequence comes from Tribolium madens, assembly GCF_015345945.1. Lineage (NCBI taxonomy): Eukaryota > Metazoa > Arthropoda > Insecta > Coleoptera > Tenebrionidae > Tribolium > Tribolium madens. The sequence goes on from NW_025401063.1 coordinate 6,585,450, forward strand.
CCGTTACTCAATGCTCACAAAGTTATCTCTTTACGGTGTCCAATTTAAATAGTCGCATTAGGAAATTGTCAAATATTTACTGAACAAAAATGGCTTGACTCTGCAAAATATAAATCAGTAAAAGTTTACGAAAGCCACTTTTTAAACCAATATTGTCAACTAAACTAAAACGAATGTGTCGCTGCAGCTTAAACTGTGAAGAACTTGGAACACGCACACTATTCAGCTAAGGGTTTCGTTTATTTGACACTAAACGAATGTTGCTCGTAGTTTACATTCCACATATTGCAAGGGCCAAAAAGTTTGTGAATTATTGTGGACTAAAGCATCCTATAGGCTTGCTTTTATGTTGAATGCAAGATCCGCAAATTTTACCAAATATCTACAAAATGGAGCTTTCTTATTGACTATCTGGCCACGCCAGAATGAGAGACGTCGGCGAGAATTCGAGTTATGAGAACTTTTATTTCTGCAGATCAACGAACCACTTATCGCAAATGACAATGTCAAAAGTTGCGGATTAACAGATCAGAAATACAGCGTGTTTCAAAAAGTTGGTGTCAAACTTGGGAGGGTTATTATAAGGGACATTGCGGAAGAAAATTTTTGCATTGCCCCAATTTAAAATTTATGTACAAAAAATAAAACGTTATCTGCTTATTCACACCAAAAAACATTGACATTTAATTGATTTTTGTGTTAATTTATATTAACCCTTCTGATCGAACGATAGTTTCTTGAGCATCTACTACATCCCACAAATAATTCACATTTAAATATTTCTATTTCTACCTGCATTAATCTCTGGTGCAATATTCTTAGGGCTTAGTCAGGAAATACCCACCCCATCAATAAAATTTTAATATCTACGAGTATCTTTGAATATTGTAGTCTTTGGTAAAATATTTATTACATAAATTAAAAAAAGTGTGCTGTTGTCTCAGAAAGCGCTCCAAAGACAAACAATTTTTATTTGGAAATTAAAGCAAAATGACGACGCCATAGCAACGACATAAAAGAAGGCGTAATAAGCTTAATGTGCTTACCACTGCTCAGTCTTAACCGACCAGCCCATGGTCGGTGGAAGAAAGATTTGACTACAGATAAAGTTTATAATTTTTTTAACATAAATTGTATTGTAATTTTAATAACTATTTTTATACATTTATAAAATGCATAAACATATGTTTGTAAAACAATAAATAAAAAACCGTTTTTATTTAAGAAAAAAATTATTTGTATGGTAATCTCAAAAGTTTAAACAATTAATTAGAATAAAAAATATTTTGGCATTGCTCCTTTACAACCTTTAAACATTTATTAGTTTATTTCCAAAAAAATCTGGTAGTTTACTCAAAAAAAATTTTTAGTTCTTGTAAGTCAAACATTTTTTTAACAAAAAAGTGTGATATTTACAAAAAAATTTTTGCATGGCAACAATTTTTGTAACAAGCTTGTTCTATAAAAAAAATTGTGGTAGGTTTCCATTTAAAAAAAAAAGTTACTATGTTTATCTCGTAAGTATAAACAATTAATTAATATTCAAAAAACTTTTTGAATAGTATTTTTATAACCATTGCACACCTATAAATTTATTTGGCAAAAAATTTGATAGTTTCGCCAGAATTACATCGTTTCCAGACTTTTGGACCACCCTGTATACAAATTTTCATTCTTATTATTTCATTTTATGTAGTTAATAAAAATGAAATCAACATTGAAGTCTTTTGGTAACATTACGTTTTTAAACAAAAATTACTCCGCCAAGTTGTTCAATTGAAAGGTGGTGTTTGTTTAAAGTTTCACTTCTGTCTTTTATTGGAAAAACAAGCGAAACGTATTCCGTGTGTCTGTATTTATTTAGGGTGCTATGCAAACATCGGCATGAAAGTTTGATTTTTTTTAACAAATATGGTAAAAATTAAAAATAATTTATAATAGTAAAGAAGAGTAAAAATGATCTTTTATTATAACTCTGTTTTTGCCCATTCAATAACTCTTCTGTTTCTCGATGATGCATTTTAGTTACAAAAATTGTTTTTAGTTCAATAATGTGAAAAATTTATTTGAAGTAAAAATTTAATCAAACTTAATTCAATATTCTTGTCTGACCTTTCTGTACAATATTCAAAGAAAACTTCCTTACGTCCAGACCACTTCACAATTTAGAGGGACATTGATTGAATCATCTTAAAGGCATCTCTTATTAGGTAGTGAATCAAGCTGAACCCTCCAAAGTTTCAGAACTTTACTTGCTTACACCTAAATTATTCATATCAATCAAGTTTCATTTTACACAACATCTTAATCAAGCAAAGCTTTTGTTGTTAAATTACTAGCTTGCATGCATTGTTGTGGAATATGTGTACTTGCAGCTTCCATCAATAAAATGAAAACTCCATGTCATTGGCAAAGTTAATTATGTTAAGTATGATTTATGCCAAGACATTTCGGTTAATAATAAATCGAGTCACAAAATGGAATGTTTAAAATTAAATTTCAATACGAACCATCACGACATCTCGAACAATCGATAAATTTACCCCATCGTAAATTCCTATCGGATCAGTTTAATACTTTAAGCATCATTTTAACTTTTTTTCGGTGTGTGCATCTAAACAATGAAATTTGTACTAGACTGCCAATTGTTGGTTTAAATTATCAGCGTTTGTATTCCAAACAACAAAAGTACAATAAGTCCACCCCACTTGTGCAACTATTAGGACACAATGGTCTGGTAAATGCAGGGGGGCGGCACGGCCTGCTCAGATTTCGACTTGGCCGTGACAACGCCGCCGTCTGGTTATTTATAGGGGTGGGCGGAAGCCACCGCCGGCCACATTTCTCATGACCGAAGCCAGACGATGGTTTGGGCGATTAAAAAATTTATTATAATATCTTGAGTGTGTTTGATTTATTTTTTTGACTGCTTTTATTCTATAAAGGGAACAATAGGGTCTTATTAGGCTTTCATGAAGGGAAATTTTTTGCGGACCTGAAACTGCTAACTAAATAAATAAGGGTAAAACCGCGTTGACTTCATTCACTGTGACTGTTTATTTACCATCAATCAAAAGTTGGTATAGTGTGCAAAGCTTCTGAAACTCGCCTTTCACCTTTTTGTGAAAAGTTTTTAATCGATTACGACTCCGCGGTACTATTAATTTTCTAAAGTTAATATTTTGCACCAGAACCAGGTGGTGCAATATTCATAAAATGCAGACAACTCTTCTAATTTATTAAGAACACTGCGAACATTCCAGAAAATATGCTTAAATTATTGTTTCAGTTACGTAAAAAAAAATTGCAACTTTATTAATTTAGTAATTAATATACTCCTACTTTATTAAAATTGTCATTTTCAGTTCAAAATTAATAATTACATAATACAAATTGAAATAATTAGAAAAGCATCTCAATTGCTGGGAAAACGGATTACCAATTGAATTTTTGTATGCAATAACGTGCTAATTTTATATTTAAAGGTTGTACATAGTTATATAAAATTATTATAAACACACGATATATCCATCAGTTATTTTTTTATAATAAAACTTTGTAGGTTTTAATTATTGGTTATTTTAATTAATAGCGTAAAAACTACGAGTATTTAAAATTAACTACTATTAAATTCAGATCGAAATTACGTTTATATGAAAAAAATGTGTTTTATTTATTTATACAAAATTATAAAAATGCTAACAATTTTTCATGTAAAACAGTATCCAATAATCTTTTTTAAATCACTGTAGTGTAATTATTTCCTCTGAAGTTAAGACTCCATGGAATATTCACAGTTGTAGAACTTGTAAAAAAGTTTAATGCAGCACTTAAAAACTGTGCAATAATCCAGTTAGCAAACTTGTAAAAAACAAATAAAAGAGGAGTTTCTTGATTTATTTTCATTTCTACATTGTTTCAGCAATCCATAAACACCAATAATAAAAAACAAAATTTTTACTAATTTCCATGCAATTATGTTGTAATAATAGTTTTCTTAGCCGTAAAAAATATTTTCACACCTTAAGATTTCTTGATAAAAAGATTACAATTTATGTTTTTGCGTTATAAGGTGTTTGCAGAAAGCGTGTTACTCCAGGAAATCCGTGATAAATTACAAGCAGAGACGTAAAAATATAGCCAGAGTTTATTACGAAAAAAGACGATCTCTGAACAGTGGAATATCTAATTCGTTCGTGCATGGTACCATAAATCTTGAAAAAGTTTGAAAAGCGCGTGAACTGCAACAAAGTTTTGTTAATGATAGCAGAATCTAATGTCATAGATTGAAACACCTTTCACGGTAGTTAAAAATTAAAAATTTAATGAAAATGTTGTGATTTCCTCGCCGGAACCGTCAGCTGCTCTAGACGCTCGGTTTGTTCCGTTTTCTTAAAGAGCAAAATACATGTTGTGAAAATTTTTAATTAATTTTTTATTTTTATAATAATTAATGTGTAAAAATGCTTAGAAGTTTAAAAGAAAACAATGCTTTCTTTTATTTTTAAAAAGAAAAATTGTAACAGTGGATTTTCTAGAGATGCCAGAGCTCATTTTTATAAAAATAAAAATTGCAAAAAAATTGCTTTCAAGTTGGCTACTCGTTTGATACACTGTGTATTACATTGAAAATACTTATACAAGGTGTCACAAGTTTTAGGGCCGGCGTAAAAATAAATATCAAAACATCAAACTAAAGTGTATTTAATCCTCTATCGTTTACTATATCAAAATTCTTTTTTAATCAATTAGAAATATTTATTTTTGTTCCGGCCCAAAAACTTGAAACACCTTTTATAAAGTTGAATTTAACTAAAGTTTAACTAAATTATGGCCACATTTGTATTACAATTAAATCTAATGAGAAAGATGTTATTTTAAAAAGAATGTTTACATTAGATTACCTGACATCGTCAAATATTTTTATACCTGTAGTTTTTAAACTGCAATGCTTGTAAATTGTTCAAATATAAATATTCAATTTGTTTAGAAATAAGTTTTTAATTTAAATATAGTACCTACACTTCGCAATTTACAAGCCATAAACGGTAACACTTTATTGACCTAAATTAGAGTAATAGTAGGTAATATTCTGCGCTTGTAATTTGCTCAACAACTATGACTGCTCTTAAATCATTAAAAGTTATAACTTATAATGATATAGTCGTAGTTTAAATTAAAATCTCACTGGAGTGATGTAAATGCATAAACTAATATTAAGTACGTCGACAACAAAAAATTTTTTGTTCTTGAATTTATCTTTGATCAATTACATAAACTTTGAAAAGTTGTAATAAAAAAAGCAAATATTTAGAGGAAAAATTTTGTTTGAAAATACTTTCTTCCAGTTTTTCTCTAATAAAAAACAAAATATAATAACTGGTGTGTTAACGGTTCATAAATCTGTTCCCACACATGCCGGCAAAATCCGGACGTTAATTAGGCGTCTAAATCCTAAATACAGAAAATATGGTGATGAATCACTCATCCAATAAACCGTTGCTAATTTTTGGACCATCTGTTTGTTTCCCTTGGTGGTGTATGAAGTGGCGGTTTCCTCGCGCCCCCACCGAAATTCGATCGTGATGTTCACCACAGACACACACATTAGAGCTTTATTGTGGCCCTAATGGCTCAACAAATAGGGTGTCATAAAGCACGGCTCTCCATGTTACCCCCTTGCAGAACTATGAATTATTGACATGTTGACAGCAGTTGTCCTATTTCATTTGCATCAATTTACTGATGGATTGTCAACATTTCATTAAGAAAATGCCTGCCACTTAAAAATATTTCTTTCGAGTGATTTGTTTAAACTTCGTGAACTAAATTTAGAACGATACAAAAATTGCTTCGCAATCGATACTATCGCCTGCTTCGCGGACATTTATATTAAATATTATACCTTCATCTTGTATGCAGACTAAAGCCTTTAATGACTTTTTTTTCGATTTTATTTTCATAAAATTCTTCAACATTTCCTTTACCCCTATTGCAAACAAACACGTGACATGCATTTTCTTATGTAAAATGAATTTTATCATTTTAAATAATCATATAATTACAAAGCAATAAAAGTGCTTGATAACTCCATACAAACATAATAAATGTAATATGTGTAACAAACTAACTATAAATGAGCAGTAAAGTAAAAAAAAACAACAAACGATACATAAATAAAAAAAGATATACGTTTCAAGGTCTCAAATAGTATTTATATCATATTAAATTATTCCTTGACAAGTTAACGAAGTGTGCATAAAAATGTGAAAGAGGGAAAGAACAAGAAGGAATAAGAACAACAAAATAGGAGGGAAGACTTAGTCGTAGAAATTGCCTTTTTTATTCCCTTCATTAGGAACCCGACAAAATCTAGAAGGGTGCTACAAACAGTTAAAGGACCCTTGCAAAGTCAACAAAGAATTATACTCATTCTAACTTTTTCGTGAAAAAAAAGGAAGTTAATATTGACTCACATCCAAATTTTACAAGAAAATTGAATATAAGCCAAGAATTATCTCTCCGACAATTCTTTCTGAAGAAATTGTAAAAACACCTTAATGAGTTTCTTATTGTGAGTACATAAATGTTTAAACAGTTTTAAATTATTTTCAAATATTCGCTTCAATCTTCATTTTAGGCTGAAATAAAGCAATTTGTGATATTTTGAATCGATTTGGCTCAATTTTAAGTTGGGAATCAACATGTTTTATGAGCATTTCTATGTTTTTATCGAGTCTCTTGCAAAACAGCCATGTCGTTCCACATACATTTGCAGGCAACTTCACACTCAAATCCATTTATAATTAAATATTTTAGCCTTATAATCGTATACTTACCTACATACATTATTTTTAAAGCCAGATATAAGAAAAATATCCGCCGTAGAAACAGTTTATTTTCTCAGCGACATATTGCCAACAATGATATAGGAGAAAAAAACTTATCTATCTGTGTGGAATGCACACAATTATACTATTTTTAATGTTCAAATTATTGCTATAAAATTATGGATCGATTGTGTATCATCAGCCAGCATTTGTGGAAATAATTCAGTGAATAGAAAATAATGATGTGGTTGACTGGACTTTGTGAAATGATCGGCCATCAAATATGCATTATTCTGAAAAAGAGATATTTCAAACAATATTAAAGTTTATCGAGCATCAGCTGTGTTCTCAAGTGCTTTGGAACTATAAAGCTTAATAAAAGCTCCACATTGGCAGAGAAGATGTCCATATAAGACTTTATATCCACTTCACCCTTGGCTATTTAAATTTTCAACAGCACTATTGACATATTGCCTTTCATAAATTATCAAAAGAACCAGAATCTCACTCCTGTGCGAATCTGAATTTGATCAGATAAAACGCAGTACCAATGATAGTGCAGTTTTATGTTTGTAAAAAAAAATGTGAATAATATTAAAAGTTTACAATTTCTAAACTTTTCCAATTTTTCGATAAAGTTATGAAACATTAATGCCAATTATTTTGTGTTACTCTGTTCAGGATATAGTTAAACAAATAGTCATGGAAAAATGATGTCTCATTGAGTTTATTGATTAATAATTAAAATGATACTATCGCACCGGTAGCAATAACTTTTATTACTTCTGTGAATGTCACTTGTAACAAAAATAACTTTTGCTTTTTATAGAAACGGTATAGCGAGTAAAGAAATATAGTAACTACTTAAGCTTTTAGTTCTTATTGGATCCTCTTGGTATAGAAACGATGAAAAAAACACGATAATCGTGTTTTTGTTCATTACTTAAACTTTTTTCAAGATCTTTTCATTTTGCTTCGTATTTTTAGGAAAAAATGTAATCAGCATAAAGAATTAGAAAAGAAATAAAAAGATTCAATTAGGTTTATTTTTTGCATTTATTTTAACACACATTAGGTACAATGAGGCAAATGTTATAACTACATAGTTTTAGTCTCAATACTCATCATTAATTCGAACTGGAACCCTAGAATAGTTACAGTTATGTATAGCTGGTAGTTTATAAGATTATGTACAATTATTTACAATTTATACAAATATTTCGAAGACAATCAACTATTTAATAAAAATGTTATATTTATAGCAACAATTAGCATTATGGTCATAAAAAGCGCTGTTGAAATTCCACTGCTGCTTGCGTGCAACATCGCTGCTGGATTTTCTTCTGAAATTACAAAAGAAAAAAAACATTTAAATGAGGAAAAATAATTAAATAAATTTGTTTCTAAAACTGCTATGTTTTTCTCATTCTTTAATGGCCATTACAAACAAACAAAAAATATAGAAAAAAGCTTTTGCTTGCGCCCAGAAACTGCAATATTATGTAATATACAATATGTCCTCGGATTGGGTTTACAAGAGAAAAAAAAATCTTTGATTTTACGCCGAAACTGTAAAAAAAACATTTTTTGCTTTACCTGAAACAAGCAAATTTGTAATTAAAACTTCATTATTCTAACTCAGTGGAAAGAAAAAGTTAATTTTTCTCTTGATTTTGGACTTAAAATAATTTATCTCTGCTTTTTAAGTCCTATCTCATTGGTGGTTTTATTTCTTTGAGAACTATATGTCACTTTGACAATTAATTTGATAATTGAATAATGATAGCTCTTGTTAAAAATGACTTTGTTTTTTAATCTTTAAGCTGTTTCTTTGAGTTGCCATTTATTAAAATTATGTTTTTCTCAAACATTTTTGTTATTTAACTTGCATGAACTCATTTGTCAAACTGACATCATTGTCACAAAAATTAAACCGCCAATGTGATGGGATTTAAAAATCAAGAGAAAAAATAACTTTTCTTTCTACTGAGTTAGAATAAAAAGTTTTAATTACAGATTTGCTCGTTTCACGTAAAGCAAAAAATGTTTTTCCTTTGCAGTTTTAGCGGAAAATCAAAGATAAAAATTGTTTTCCTCTTGTAAACCCAATCCGGGGACATACTGTATACGAACATCTAATTTTCAGGGCAAAGTGTATTGATTTAAACATATTCAGTTAGACATTTATTTATTTAAAATTGATACAATTGTAATTAAATGTATAAAATAAACAAAATAATCAGTTTATGTTATCTCATTACGTGCACAGAAAATGTTACAATTTCCAGGTTTCATGGTCAAAGATTTGTGATTACTGGATCACATTCAAAATAAAATCGTAAAATGTTATGTTTTTATTTCTATTTGAATAAGTTACGTAACGAAAAGTAAATATAACAATTAAAATAATTAAATTTGACTCAAAAAATACTTAAAACTCATAGAAGTGACATTTAAACAAGCGTAGAGCTTCAAGTCTGATGGCGAACTGACGTTGTCAAAAATGACTGTATTTTGACACTAAACATACATTTACTTAAAAAAAAAGTGTTCATAGGCGTCGTATTAAATAATATTTTAAAACCACTGTTATTCTTTAAAAAATTATAAGTAGGTACATACATACATACGATGAAGAATGATGAACAAATTATTAATTTGTTAACGCATGAAAATAATTTTAACCATGGTATTTCTAGCATTCCTCGTCCTTAGCGTTACTAAAGCAAAATTCGTTTTCATCGCTGGTATCGTCGGTTATGATAAGTTCAATAACGATTACATCTAAATAATTTTCCCTACTTAAATATTGGGCTTCATTTACGATCACCCGATTGCAAACTCTTGCAAAATGACAGCTAAGAAAACTTTAAAGAAAAAATGCACGCCAATGTATTTTATTATCTTAACCAAGTGAGCACATTCCAAGTGTCTTTTTTGTCACTGTCAGTTCGCCACCAGATACGGAATAAGCTCTAGGTAACGCCAAATTTTTCTGTCATCAGTTCAGTTTATTGCAAAATTGAATAACGCAAGCAGTTTTAAATTTACTTCACATGAGACACCCACGCTTCCACTAGATGTATTAGCGTTGCTAGTAATACCCGAATTTCCTAATTACTTCATCGCAGGAGTTTCATTTATCGCTGAAACTTTAAACAGTTACAAAGCTCCACATCGGTGGTGCTTTTAATGTATAAAGCATCACACGTTACCGCTCGAAACTCGGTTAGTAGTTACCTTCAGTCGCATTGAGGACATGCACATTGATGTATGCAGGAATTGCATTTGCAGGATCGCAGGTGTAGTTGCCGCTGTGGGTCGTATCGGCGTCCTGGAACTGCAGGACACTACTCGTCCTGTCGATAGTGACCGAGACGCCGACGTCGTGATTGATCATCCTCTGCTCGTGATACCAGAACACGTAGACTGGCGGCTCCGTCGAGTGGAGAATCGTGCAGACGAGGCGGAGCGAGGATCCCGCCCGGACGTGCAGATCCGGAGCGCCTATGATTTCCGCTGAGGCCTCTGTAACACACGATATTTCAACCGATATCGTTGAGGCGAGTAAATAAATATTGGATGAAAGCGGGGGCGGACAATACCTGTGGCGGAAACACACAAATATTTGATGGCGACAAACAACTCCAGAGAAATGACAAAGGAAAGCAGAAATCATCCTACGACAGGAATATAAATTTGTTAATAGCGAAATTGACGTGCCTCTAAGCTCCAAGGGTTAGCCGTAATGAAGTTTTTACCGAAACCGTAATTACCAGACGCGGTTGAGTCTCGTAAAATTTTTAATTCAGCGTTTCCCTCTTTACTCGCGTTTTTTAATGAAATAAACAACACCAGAGTGGGCACACGGGTCATCACACTTTAACTTGATTCAATAAAAGTGGCATTTGCATCAAAAACAATGAACACGATACCGATTTTTTAATTAACCAAACGTATTTATATTCATTTTATTTAATAAAATATTATACAATTGTTTTGTCTATTAAAACACTAACAGAAATAACAATCAACTGTATCGTTGTATCGGTTATGATTCAAAACTCTTTGTTGTTTATTTGGCCGTTCTAAATTGTATTATTCAGCTAAACTGAATCTTGTGTCCCATATATGTAATTAACTTTATAATAAAATCTAATATGATGGCTTTTTAGTCTAGTGAACATTTTAAAAACTTTTTTAAATTAATGCTGAAAACTAGTTTATTTTCATATCATAGGTAATGTTATTTGACTGTTGAGCAATTTAGACAGTTTCGCAACGATTCGTGAATTGTTCCTCACACCTAATCACAGGTTTTTTATCTAAAAATTGTACATTTTGGGCCACAGACGTAACAATTTTGTGTAACAGTTCATGTAATTATACAGGGTGTTACATTTTTATTGTTACCCAGGTGACAGAATATTTAATTTTAAGATAAAAGTTTCCTATAAACATACCTATATCGAAAAACTTTACATAAGGGAGCCACATCTTTTAATGGATTTTTTTCAATATTTCAGAAACCATCGTGGATAAAATTACAAAATTTGGTACACCTGATAACCTTTATACACCCAAATGCAAGATAAAATGTCGAAATTTTTACTCAGGAGCGTCCTAAACTGGGGCTTTATGGTAAAAAGTACCGTAACTATTTTGGCGGTTGGTTTTTGCCACTTTCAGCCACAAAATTCTAAATTTCATAGTTTTTTACAAAAAAAGTCTCTTGAGTTTTTTCCATAAAATTTACCGAGTAAAATCAGTTTACAATTTGTCTTAGAGGCCATAAAAAGGATAAAAATTAAAAATTAAATTTGTTTCACCGTTTAAGAGACCCGTGATTAAAACTTTCGACAACTGATCTTTAAATTTGTTCAGGTGTTTAAAAGTAATCAGCTGTACCAACTCTTGTAATTTTATCTATTCTGCAATAGTGGGAAAACCCCATTAAAAACTCATCTCTTTCAAGGGGTGTACCTCGCTTCCGTAACATTTTTTTAAACATGATCATAGGAGACTTTTGTCTTAAAATTGAATATTCTATCAGCTGTTTAAGTTTGTAACAATAAAAACGGAACAGCCTGTATATTTCTCCTTTCAAACTGAAGAAATGTCAGTTTTCTTTTTTTGTCATTGTACCTAACTTTAAATTGGAAAACGTTTTATCATCGAATTATCTTTTGTTAAGTTTATATAAAATAGATAATTAAAGAAGTAAAATTTAATGACGAATGTAAACCTGTAAGGTTTCGCCTCAGATTTTCTGGAATTTTTCCTGTTGAAACTTTCCTATATCTCAATCCTTATCCCTTATATAATTCAAGATATATATCAAAGTATTCGCCTCAGATCACAGCTGGTAAGTTACGATTTTATATTGACTATTTACATAAAATAACATGAAAGCTTTCGCAAAAAACAACAGGCCATTTTTGGAGAAAAATAAAAGCAGTGAATAACAATCCCGAGGATAAAAGGAATATGTATAGCTCAACAATGCTTTAGGAAACAAATATCTTAAAATTTCAAACAAGAAGATGTTACTAAAAGTCTGTGCAAAATTTGACACTAATAAATATTAAATCCAGTTCGATAAGTCAAAATTTGCTTATATTTTCAAGCTCTTATGCAAATCATTTACAGTTATTCCCAGTTTTAGACAAATTAAAACTTTACTTATTTATCTTTGTACCTCTTTACTTTTTTAGCGTTTCACCACCACGTTTATGCTTGACTGTACAGTTAAATCTAAACCCACTCGAATCCCTAACTTCCTAGTTTTATAGTGCCTTTAAAGCATTACTCCCCAGTCTTTTCAACTGAAACTAACGTAAGAAACTGTTGCTTCAAACTTTGAGTAAATATAAACAATAATCAAAAAAGACAAAGAAATACTTTGTTGAATTCTAGAAACTGTAAATAGTATATTTTTAAATCATTGAAAATAAAGTAACTCCATTATCAAAGCCCTTAATCACACATTTATTGCCAATTTAAAACTGCTATAAAAGGCAAGTGTTATGTTTTACGAGGAGTTACCTTGATCGAGTCGTTGAAAATCCTTTTCTGTCTCATATGATAAATTATCTGCTTAATTAAGCAAAAATTCCTGTGCTATATGAATACGTTTTAGGTCGTAAATTAAATCGTCTATCGAGAAAAAAGACACACAATTCATCACCGCCGCAAAGATAGCAAATCATGAATAAAAAATGAGCATAAACCGGAAATTTCCCTTACAAAAAATGAAAAGACTGGTGAAAAAGATGAACGCAGAGTTTCTTAAATCGTTGAGGACTGGATTGCTCACCTGTGACTCGTAATTCGATAAATATGCTAGTCGCAGGATGTGTTGACACTTGACATTCGTAAAGTCCAGCGTCGGAGGGACGCACATGTTTTATTACTAGGTCCCAGTTTTGGAGGTGGCGAGCGTGTTCTACCATGAAACGGTCATCGGCGATGTATGGACCTAAGCCGACCGTCAGAATCGTGGGAGGGGTGATGTCCTTGCGGATCCAGGACACCTAGAAACAGTTACTAAAGTTCTCATTACAGAAAGTATGTTACCAAAGCAAAAATTTATTAATTGGAAGATATTACTTTTATTACCTTTGGCAGATAAACTTCTTTTCATGTTTGTTTCATAAATAGAAAAGTAACAAACCAAAAGAAAAGTTTGGTCTTTATCACGTTTCAATCAAGAGATCTAGAAAGTATCTAATCAATCTGCTTTTACTCAATCAAATTTCTTTACTTCTGAATAGCAGCGAGCTTTTGCACTATTCATACCTGTACTAGATTAGTAGGTAGCTTCGAACGTCAATTACGTGTAGCGTATTCCTTTCTTTTTAAGTGAAATAAATTGAATTGAAATAATTTCTTTAACACTACAAGCAAATCTAATATGTTACAATTTGCACGAAAGAGAATAAGAGAATTCGTTCAATTACAATAGGTAAAATGAAATGTGAATCTAATTCAATAATTCATTTTAAAAATTTGCATAAAATAAGTCCAACAGAAAAATTTCGTTTTGTAGATTTAAGTTACCAATGCTTCGTTCACAACCAACTCTACTTTAGTTTAAAATATTTTTAGCAACGATTCTGCGAACTTATAAATTGAACTTTGATGGTTTTTCACCAACGCTTACACTTTGACCACAAATAAGTTAAAAAAATTATGACAACTTTTGAATTTTTTAAGCTATTTGTTCGTAGCTTTGAAGTTTCCATTTGGTATTCTATTACCACCGCCTTTGCTTTTTCTTAGATCAGTGAAGCAAAGAACAGAATGTTTTTAACATGTAGTCGGAAAAACCATTTGAAGACGGCGACTGATTCAGTATGTTTGCGCGTTTTCAAACGCAAATTTGTGTTTGTATAAAATTAAATACTCAGTACCAAAGAGTAGAAAAAAACAAAAATATTTAACCATGTTACTATCGTCTGTGCACACAATTATATCTATTTTCAAATAATATTTCAGTAGTCGTGTATTTACGAAAGTCTGTTTCGTATACAAAACTTTAAAAAAAGTGTCAGAAAATAGCGTTTGCATTTTTTATACGTCACGCATTTTATAGAAGATTTCTCTAAATAAGTCAAGGTTTTGGTTCACTGTCAAGGTAAAGAAAAACACAGTAAATAGTTTAATCAAAATGATGCATAACATATGCCGATTTGTGAAAAAAACGTTAGATATTAAATAAGCTTAAAAATGAAACCCTTTTGAATCTTTAGTAAATAGCGTCTCTTTAGTAGCGAATTCGGCAGAGCGTTCGTTCTCTCTCGAAAACGTCAAGTATGCCTTTTAAAGTTAGGAAACACAAACATTCAATGTCTCTAGAAGGATAACATCTAAACTGTAAATGCGCTGCCTATTTACCGGTTCAGGGTAATATCGCCAACGATCGAAGTTTTATTCCCAAACTGAACTAATACCAAGTTTATTACACTTACAACTCCGTTGTTGAACTTGCGGACGATGCAAGGCAACTTCGCCGTCCCACCGATTTGTGCCGCCACCGATGTTGAATTGGCTGTTGCAAATACTGAGCTACGACTGGGAGAAGACCCGGAAGAGGGTTTTACCACATTGTCTCTGCTTCGATGAGCTTCATACGCCCTCTTATCTCGGCTCAACTTGACCATATCTGCAATATTTCTTCGATTAAACTCGCCAACTCACTCCAAACAATATTATGGTCGAACGGAGAATTTGTTCACAAGATAAAAGCAACAGTCTTGATATAATGAAAAATCGACTGAAGTCTCTAAAACGCCACGAGTTATTACTGCGGCAGATTTAGCATTTGAAACAGGACTGTCTTCAATTACTACTTTCATACTTCTTGTTGTAACTTTTGGGAGTTTGAACCTTTATTGAGCCACCTTCTGGTGCCCTTATCCGACAAACAAACCCATTCTATTTTTCAGGTAAACACAATAAGGGACTTGATTAAAACTGTTCTTTTGACAAAGTCTGCACTTCTTTCAAAACTACTACTCAAAAATGAGTTTCATTCCCCAAAAAATTCCTCAAGCAAAATCATTACTGTAAAAGCTTATCATTAATGTTTTGTCTTGAGATATTCAAGACATTTATCTTTTGTCAAATCATAATGTTTTTCTGTCAAATGATATTTTGTTTCCCTTGTTTTAAATCTTTTTGATCTATTTTTCTCGTCAGGTCAAGTTATAAGATTGCACAAAATATTTAAGTGAGCTAAAGCTAAAACAATCAATTTTCTTTGGCGGGAAAGCTTTTGTTCTATTTTTCGGATTCTTGAGCTTACCTCAATATAAACTACACATTAAATCGACAAACTCGCACGAAATAGAAATCTTTCACGCTCGTTACCTCCATCATAAGATGTAAAGTGTGATATGTGTTTAAAGTAAAATAATCTCTATAAAAATGCCTCTTTGGTTAATGTAAAACTAATGTAATTTTGCCACGCCAAGTAAGGTCATTGGTTTAATGCCAAAAGTTAGCAAGTGGAAGTTAACTAAGTCCAGTCAAAATGCAAATAAGCCACAAAACCTGAAATCAACAGGTTTCATAAACGGTGGCACGCAATTTTAATTTTGATAATTTTAGTAATTTTTCGTTAAAAAAGCTTCATCTAACTGATTTTATTTGTTTCAATTAAACACACATTGTTTACAAATTTTATTCAAGCGCCAACTTTCAAATATTTATAAACGCACTCATTCTCTTCCCCTCAAATAACACTTCTTCCATCTTTGTGAAAGAAAATGAATGCAAAATAATTTTGGATGTATAAAAACGCCGCTAGCTGTTTACTTTAAAGTGAATATCTTTTGAAAATGCTTTGATAATTTCTACTTGCTTTTTCGCAAATACTTTAAATAATTTAAAGTGCCTTCAATTTTTGAATATTCCAGCAATCAGATTATTACACAAGTTTGACCTCTTTGCCAAAGGCTATTTGTTTATGTATGAAAGAAGGAAGTGGAATGTGCGTTTTGTATATTAAAGATTTAGAAATATGAGGAAATCCGTGAACAAACCAAATACATCAAGGAGGCGTCATTTAATATTTATATGAAATTATCCACTTTCAGTCACGTGTTTTATATTCCTGTTTTATTTTGTTTTATATTTGTGCTTATTTCAATTTAAATTCCATATAACAACTTAAATCTTTGATTGAAATATTTGATTTTTTACAGAAAAGTTAAACATTTCTCAGAAACATTTTTTTTTAATAAAAAAAATAAAGAAAACCCTGTCTTTACACATTCAAATTCTACAAACAATAAAAAAAAGTATAGATAATTGGCCACAAAATGTATGAAAATAACTACGAGTACAAGTATTTTTTAATTATCTTAATTTTCTTGAAGTAAAATAAACTACTCTGATGGTACCTTAAATGGCGTAAATTTCTATTAATTTTTTGCAATGTAAATATTTAAAATGTCTTGGTCCCGGCAAAGAGAATTTCGTTAGTAATATGAACTCTCAGCGGGTCGCCACATTCCACCAAACAATAAACTCTCGGTTTCGTGTGGATATAACAGTAATTTTAAACTTACATAAATTTACATTTGGTAGAGCAAATACATATTATTGTTTAATTAAACTTCTTTAGTTTATTTATGCTAATTTAGATTTGTTCGGTTCGATAAAATTGAGGTTACCAACCTTGACAAATAAGGGAAGAAGGAGTAAGCATTATTTCTGCTGAGATGACGAAGAAGAGGCACATGTAAATGTTCAAAGGATGCACAATCACTGCCATTATTGAATCGGTAAATGAGGTAAAAGGAATACGAACACGCGTTAAGACGTTCGAGTGATAATCTCGATCAGTCTTAATTGTAGGTGCATAATTAATAGAATGGTCTTCACGTACAATCCGCACAATCACAAAAGAGGTCGTACATATACAACCCCGCTACTATTATTATTACATCATGACGGAACGGCTTTGTTTACGGCAATTCTCGTGTTTCAGGCGCTCCGTTCGCATTGTTTCATAATTTGCTGAAAAGGGGCGCCGTCAGGAAGAGATTGCGAGATGTTATTCTACTTTAATGAGATGGTACTAGTTGGTATCATAGTGGTTATGAAAGTCTCTTGTTAGGTGACGCCAGACACGACCATATGTATCTGAAACAAACAAAGTTTTTAATAATTACTCCTATTAAACAACGAAGTAATAATGAAAATTGTGGTAACAAAAAGTAAACTAAAAAATCAACTTTAAAAATTTTAGACGCATTTTTTGTTCACTTAGTTAAGAATTTACAAACAATTAATAAATGAACTTCCATTAAAACGTAATTTGACAGCTAAAGCATGAGATTTCTCTGTAGACTAAGAAATGCTGTAGATTGAACCAAGAAGCTTTCAAGTTTTAATTTGATATTTAATGCTATCTAAAAAAATAATAACAAATGGTTAGTGCTATCAAGAAGAAAAAATTAATGGATGGTGGATGCGTGGAAATTTGCTGGATGGTGCATGCGCCGCGCCGGGCCACTTTTTCAATTTGTAAAAAAACATTTAAATCACTTACATTATATTAGCAAGTATTATATATTTCAATAAACATGTATGTTAAAATAATGTGTTTCTATTAAAATACTAAAACTATAAAGAACGATATATGACAAAAAAGTATAAATTCCTGAGTTATAGACTAAGAATAAGTTAAAAAAAGTGAAAAGGATGTGTAAAAAAACATTTCTGAACTCTTGCTATGTGTAAAAGCTTTCAAGTAAACTTTCTTACGCCGGTTTATAGATAAACCCTTTGTTCGTGCTTGTGTATCCTATTTTTATTTAGACGCATATGTGCAAAGAAGATTAGGATAAGTCAACATTTATTTGCCTTGAGTTTAGGCTTAAATTTCCTCTGTTAACATTGCTTACAGATCCTCGTATAAAGGTCAAACAACATGAGTTTCTCTGTGACGTGTAATTAAACCCACTGTACTGTAAGTCAAAGTAGAACTGCGGTGACAATTAGCGCTTATATAAAATCTAGTTAACACACCTAACTTTTTTATAAATTTAGGTACTAAGAAATATATTTAAATTAACTTATCAGAAAATAATGTTTACTTTTTGATTTTTGAAACGAGATAAAAGCAAATTTGTTAGCTGCGGTAATGTACTCCCATTGTTCTCATTGTGAAATAAGCGATAATACAAATTTAATTTATATTTAACATAATACCTCGTATTATATTCGTAATTTACATCATTAAAGCAATTATGTAATTAACCAAATTGCTTACAACCACAGTCAACCTGGATATTCCGACTTGCAGTAAAAGCGGTGCAACTTGACACCTTTGTACGGCTTCTTTGACACCAAATACTTGAAATATACTTTAGTCTATATTTTACGGTATTTGCACTTGTGACTTTATTTTCATCTCTTTGAAGAAACTTTTTTCTCAGTGTTTCTAATAATTTTCGCTAACTTTCCTAGCGGGCTTAAAAATCTGTGCGTAGTAAAAATGTTTTAAATTTTCCAATATCTTCATTGTTCCACATCATATTCCACGCTTTGATGTGATCTTGATAAATAGCTTTTTTCGTAATTTCCTACGTCATCCATCACCTCGTTCTTTAATGAAAAAATAAAAAAATTACAATATTCACAAGCATGCTAATTCAAAAGTTTTCATATTTGTTAAATGTTTGTTCATTTAGCATTAACAATGTAATTATTGCCAGTTTGAAGTTTCATCATGTAAAAATTATAGATTTTTATTTTAGGTTCAATGAATTGTAAAAATTATTAACTAAAAACGAAATTTTTGTATACAAAACATTTTCAACTTTCATGTCGCCCTCAGTGATTATTATGCAAATTCTATGTGAAATTATCCCAAATATATGTGCATACGCAATTTTCACATCCCAAAAAATATTCAACTTGAAAATTTAATCTCTTATAATCCCCTATCTGACAAGCCAATGTAATTTCCTATCGATCGAATTATTAGTCATCGTTGGAAGAAGTCATTGTTTTGTGAAATCCTGTTTTTAATTAACTTTAAAGTTAAAATATTAATTAGTCAGACAGAAATAATTAATTCTTTATCCGATTAAAGATGGAGCGTTTTTAAGACACGTTTTCAATAACATCGAAGTCACAACTTTAAAATTATAAGAGATTAATCTTGTTTTTCTTGCAAAATCGAATAATTAGTTTAAACAAATTTATGTAAAAAGACAAAATATTTTCAAATAGCCTCAGCAGCTGAAATGTAAGAGTATGTGTTTGACAACCCATTGTTCTTTGTAGGGTTTGATTTTCAATTACGTGTGTCAATTCTTTCTACTCTTTCAGTAAATTTACGCCACATAGCACATATCACATCGATATTTACGTCTTATTTGTGCGATACCGTTTTATTTTTGAAATTGTGATTAAAGTTATAAACAAAATTTTTATTGTAAATCCTAAAGTAATTCAGTAGTTAGTTCTAGCTAAACATTTTTTCTCAGTGAAATTTCTTTCTCAATTAATTACATTTCAAACGGAAGGTCGCAAAGCTTTAAAATTAGTTGAGCGTAAAATCCCTGAATTTACGACACTACTTAAATATTAAAGCTAAAATTACTGTACACATACTAGCGTAAATATAATTTAACTTAAGATGAACAGCTGAGATACTATTTAATAGGAATTTAAGTCAACTTAGAAATGACAAGTTCCACATATCTCCTGAAATAGCCCACACAAATTCAGTTATTTTTACAAAACTTTACAAACATTATGAAAGCCACAAATCAGACCGCTGCTCCTTAAAATTTCCCTAATCAATTTGTCCGCCTGAAATTACAGTGATAAAAATTCCACAAAAATTCATTTACTTAGCCATTTGCATATTTCATTCAAGTGTCATACAATAGCTGCATGAAATAATTAGCCATCCGTTTAGGTACACTAATTTAAAAATTGCATGTCACTAAATGTATAGTGCGAACACCTTTAAGAAAATGAACCCAGTATAACAAAGCAGCACAAAAACGCACGTAGTTTTATTATCAGATTCACGAAAAAGCTAATGTAGTGTTTCACTTTCAGAGCTAACAAAATAAGATTAAATTATATGACGAAACCGAGTTTCAGAATAATCGATACGTACAAGATATATGGAGATTTCCACACTTGGAAATAGGGAAAGCGGCACAACTTCATTAGCGTAGTGACAACAGCTGATAAATAACAAGAATGATTATTGTGCTCGCATTCATACTTCGTTCATAACATAAGCAATTACGGTAAGTACGGATAATAAATCGTCTCTCCGATTTAACTACCTGTGAAAGCCATATTAAATTCTTGGCATTGTATTACTTTCTGCTAAAGTTCTGTACTAATATAGCAAAAACTCGATTTCCCCGACAAAAAATTCTGAAGCTCATCCAAACTGTAAGAATTGAGCTTGTTATGTTACCGTAAGCAAGATTTTAACTTCGGCAGTTTTGCGAGCTTTTTTATGAACTTATCAGGTTCTGTTCTAGGACAATTGCGGACACGGAATCTTGAACAGTGGCAAACAATACTGGTTAAATCCCACATTAAAAGTATATTCCCTATGCTTAAATTTAACCGTTTTCGAAATATTTAGATTGAATAATATTTTTTTTTGGATTTGCACCTTCCTCTTTAAAAATCGATAACTATACCATTTTTTATTATTTTGAAATTATATTCGGTCGGGTGAAAGAAAAATGTTTTTTTCTTTGGTATTTGAAATTAAAATTTAAAAGCTTTAGTTGAAATCTATATTTGGCGTCGAATTACCAGTACACTAATATCGGCATGTGCCAGCAGTACGTTTCGTAAAATTATTTTGATTTGTTATCATTTTTTCTGTAACTGTCAAGATAAAATTAAAAAAAATTAAAAGTAAGGTTAGTTCAACATAGGAGCAGTTTTAATTTTTTTTGTTAATCTAATCGAATGACAAATCGTCCAAAATTCCATGTCCGGAACTGTACCACAGAGTTAAACTTTTGTCAAAAAGCTCGACAGTAAAATGTACAAAACTACATATTGCTTTATTTATTTATTTTCTAAATTTAAACTAAAAAAATAATTATTGTTGTTATAATATACCTATATTTTTACACAAACAATAATATTTAAGTATAATTCATTATAAAAAATTATTGTTGACTAAATATAAACATAAAACAATTAATTACATTTACAACAGTAACATGAATTATTTAAATATATTGCAAAATTTTGTATTTACACTGAACACGTTCAAACTTGAAATATTAGCCCTTGCTAAACATCGAAGATAATGTGTTGAGGTGTACATTAACAGATTCACAAAAAATTTAATCATTTTACACAAAATGATTATTTGTTTTTACTATTTTTCTACAAAAAAGCTGTTTGTTTTAACTTAATTAGTTTAGCAGAGAAAAATGAAATGAGAATCTGCAATGAAAAGTGTTTATTCTGTCAGAAATATAAATTTTCATTTGCTACATACGTTCTATCCTCACAAAGAAAGTTTTAATGTAAATAAAAGACCATAATTAGTACCACTCTAGCGTAAGTGGTTTGCTGTGTAATTAAAAATCTCATTAAATATTTTTATGTTTTATAGCAAACGGGTTCTAACTAATATAAATTAGATTAACGTAGGTATTATAAATTTTATTTTAAAGCAGAGTAAAAACCAATGTTCATACATTAAAAGTCAAACAGTTTTTTGTATTGTGTTATATTTATTTCGCTGATATATAATTTATTTATTCCATTAAAATCTCTAAATCATTCAAAATATTCAGGGATATTTCCTAAATTAGTAATTACAGTGCACACAAGCTGTAGAGTTTTGATGTATTTACAAACGCAGCATAGAGCGAGGACACCAATTTATAACAATAAGAGTGCCTAAACTGACAGTTTTAAAATACGTCTACATTTTAAACTTAGTAATAACTTTATGTCGCGGCGATAATAACTTGACACAATTCAAATCAACTTCCATGACACGAACTAAATTTTCTGCTCGAAACGAAAAAGTATTATCATTATGTATCCCGGCGCATCCGCCATAATTTTCTCGCATTTGAGTTGTATACAGACAGATACTTTTTCTTCAGTTTCGTGCTATTGTGTCAACGATTTAATGCTTTCCTAGGTTTATACCAACTACGTGTTAGAAATAAAAATAATCCAAAAAACATTTAATTCCCATGACGAAAATGAAAAAGCACATAAACGAAAATGGTGTCTCCCATGTTTAAAAACTAATTAAATATAAATCAAAATAAAATACATAATTCCAATAATTACTAATAGAAGAACCAAGACTTAAAATGTGATTAGAAAAATTTTAATTAAAAATAGTGAACATCGCCTGCAAAATTCCGAAATTATAATTCGAAACTTTTTAATTGCTAGCGAGTTATCAGTTTTAATTAGAATAATGGATAGGTCTCATATAGTTAAGTGGTTTGAATACTCTACAATTTGACATGATTTAATTCTAGTTGATTTTAGAGCTTTCGCCTACTAATAACGTGGCCTCAATAATTGTTCCGAATTTATGCCAAATATTTTGGTTATTAAAAAAAAAACAATTAGTTTTAGATCGGATAAAAATAGTTTCTCTGATGCCACAATTCAATTCCAATCAATATGTTTTACGAGTTTCACTTTCCTGTAAATGATAAAACAAAACTGAATCGACTTTTCTAAACCTGAAATCGCTTCTGGGAATTAACAACTTTATGACCTGGCCTCCCAACGGTGTAGGAGTATTTATCTTTTCATCCGTGTTGAAAAATTTGATTTCATTCAAAGCTATTAATCTAAAACTTTTGCAATTAATTTTAAGCGCAATTAAAAAGATTGATATACCAAAATGTTAATTTTTTGAGATAAACAATCTTGTCCAGGTTATACCTTTCTAAAGGCTCAGTATTTACCTAATGAAACTATTGTAAGACGTTGTGTTGAAAATGATTAATTGTGTCCGCCCACCACGACGCTTTTAAATTCAAACATTATTCGCAAAATCGACTAAAGCAGAGCGAAAACAACCGCAATCATTTATTACTGTCCGAATTGTCTTATCGATCCGATTTATCCATAATTAAGACAAACAGCAGATTAATTATTGCTTTGTCCACTGAAAATCAATTTAAACCAAATGGCTTGTCTAAAAAAGTTCACGCATTATCGTCGTTATTAATTCAGTTTTACTTTCACTGTCACTAAATTAAGTCGGTTGCAAGAACGTTTAATTTTGAACGTAGAGAATTTTTTGTGGCAGATATTTTGTCATTATTTATAAATGAAAAAGTTATGAAAAAAATGTCGAATATTATCACGCGAATTTGGAGTCCACATTTATTCTTCTTGAGGCCACTTTTTATCACGTGAGTTGTCTGCATGAATCTTCACTAATTTCGTTGGCCAAGGCCTATTTATTAATGAATTGCAGATTAGAGTTCGAATAAAGGATTAAATAAATTACAAACTGTCCGTTTTGCTTTCATCGCAACCTCTAATTAAAATCATTTCGGATCATTATATGCTCTTTGAGGTGATTCGCATTTTCCGCTACGCACACTCTTAATTTATATTTTAAATATTGGTATTTTGAATATTACCATAGTTTTATAAAAATTGGCTTAAAATTTGTATCCAGTGAAAACACACTTAAATTTTAGGAAAAGAATGATGGCTGGCGGAAATAACCGCTATTAGAACCAACCTTTTCTATTAAAATATTAGAAATATTGAAGTTTTAATAAAGCAGTCATATGAAACGTAGAGTAATTACATGAAATAATGTTAAGTTAGTTGACGTAACGCAACTAATTATAAATCCAACCATCACTCAATTATTTACTCATTATCTAGCAGTTTCCCTTACCGATGATGAATGACTATAATTTAGCGAAAGTGAGGGTGGATTCAAACGAGCTCGACGTAAGAATTTTTTTCATGTTATCAACTTGAGATAAGGTGTCGACGCAATTTAACGAAAAGTCTTCAGTATAGATTTGACGGGGTGGAAATCAATCTCTTACTAATAACTTAACTATGAATATTGACAAAAAAATTAAAAATGTATAAATCTCGTTTTACAATCTGTTGAGTCTTATACATTTTTAACTACTTGTAAATACTCTAAACTTTGGAAAAATTAATAATTCAAAGCTATTTAGTATTGAGTTCAAAAGCATTTAGTAATACATATTATATTTTTTATAATGCTAACTTCAATATAAAAGTCGTTTATTCGACATTTCTTATACTTTGAGATATTGGCTTTTTTTATTTGCATAGAAGGCTATTATAGAATATTGGTCTCAGCAGTGATCAGACAAATAGGATCCAGTTTTTCAACAAGGCCAAGTAAATGTATACTGCAGACATGTTAAGCTTGTCAGTGTGATTTATTGATACCCTCTGATAATAATTTGTGATGCACCAGATGCTAACAACGTTTATGTAAGGAGTTTGCAAATGTAAACATAACACTAACAAAATCAATATTTCAAAATTATTAAAAAATTAAGAAAGATTCAATTAAAAACTTTTTAATTTAATTTTAACAAACGAAATGATTTTAGTGTGTTTATTGTTTGATGTTGATTTTTGCACTCATACTAATCTGTTGTCATAAACTAGCAACCCGATTTTCAGCAAAAAGTTTACTATAATTTTCTAAAATTTTGAGACCACTTTATATTAAATTGCACAGTAAACTTTCGTATTTACCCGTAAGCACAATTGTTAAATCGTCTGAACATGCTATTGTGTAGAAACCAACACGACGAAAATGATCCAGAAAACACATTTTTGCATAGAAAATAAATTAGATAATTTTCAGTAAACTTTAAATTAGGAAAATATACTCTAAGCCGTTTCAATTACAATAATGACGTTTTAACACAAAAATAAAAATCATAAACTTTTAAAACATATTAAAACATTCAAACATGTCATCCCTTGCTTCCACATTCCGTTTCAGCTTTTACGTGTTCTTGAATAAAACAAACCACGCCATGCATACACAGAAGACATATTCGTAACGAATACCGAATAACCAAACAACAAAAAAAAGATATGACAAAGTTGATGCAAAATAATGCCTTAAAGCTTATTTTCTCGGATACAACAAATTAAATGTAAATAAAAGTAAACAGACAGATACAAGATTATTAAATTTAGTATTCATCGATTAATATTTGTTGATTTTCCAACACAACAATTGTCTGCTGAAAATTTCGAAGTTGAGCTCAAAGAACTTTAACGACCTGTCCGTTTCTTCAAGTTTTTGACAAGAGATAGATGGTTCAAAAAGTTACAAATGAGCAAATACCGTTAAAACACATTTAAACACGTCCTATAAACCAAAAGTTTCATGATAAAAACTCGAGAGAATAATTTATTCGGTTAAAATCCATTGGAACTTTTCGAAGAGAATTCGTAATTATTCCATTCCATTGTGCTGAGTTTAATAAATTTATTCCGGGGGATGCGTCCTCCAGACAAATTTGGTAGCAGTTTCACTTTAAGAAAGATGCACACACATTTAGAAACCATCATTTTTATTCAATAAAATGACATAAAACACAAGCACAAAAAATTAGGTAATTAAATGGTAATAGATTTTTTCGACACTAAACCTTGTCGAAAAACAAATCAGTATATTATTATTATTATTATTATTATTATTATTATTATTATTATTATTTGACCCGGCAAAAGAAGTAGAAACCATTTGACAGACGGTTATGCAAGACATAATTCCCTGACAAATAATTTC
>NW_025401063.1:6613379-6615335 GCF_015345945.1 Tribolium madens
TTAATTTGAATGGGATCTGTTTTTAAATTATTGTTTTCTAAAGTTAAATTTAATGTAGTTTTCCAAAAATTCATAATATAATTCAAGAATGAGATTAAGTTTGGATGTATTTTGTATATTCTTAAATTTTCAATTAACCAAGAGTGAGGAACAGAATCATAAGCTTTTTTATAATCTATAAAAACAGCATAGATATTTCTATTATGTTTTCTTGCTTGTTCCATTATAACAGTGTCTATAATAAGTTGTTCCTTACATCCAAATGATCCTTTAATACATCCTTTTTGTTCCTCATTAATTATGTTGTTTTCTAGACAGTGATTATAGATTAATTCAGATATGCAAGATGTCATTACCTTATAAATTGTTGCAAGACAGGTAATGGGTCTATATTTAGATGGATTTTTAGTCTCTGAATCTTTTGGTTTTAAATAAGTGATCCCATGTGTTAAAAATTCTGGAAAATGTTGTGGATTTATAATAAAATTATTAAAATGCCACAAGAGTAATGAATGTACACAAGTAAACTTTTTTAACCAAAAATTGTGAATTTTGTCAATTCCTGGAGATTTCCAATTATGTGATTTATTTATTATTTTTATTAAAATTTCATTTGTAATCTGAAAAGATGGCATGTCATTTTTTGTTGAAACTTCTGTTTTAATAACATTTAACCAAGATGATGACATGTTAAAATCTTTTTTCTCAGACCAAATGTTTTTCCAAAATTGGGTTAAATTATCTTGATTGGGTAGATAGACCATTGTTTAGTGATTCTTCATTATTTAAATTACGATAAAAATTTTTTTCATTGTTTAAGAATTGTGAATTTTGTATTTTCCTAAGGTGAGATTGTTTATATGTTTTCAATCTTTTAGAATAAAGATATAATTTTTGCATTAACGTATCTTTGATTTGTAAAAGTGTTGAATTATACTCTGAATAAGTGTTGCAGTGTATCTTGTTTTTCCTAATAATTAGCTCTATGCATTGGTTTATGTGTTGTGTATTTATACCTTTCAGGTATTGTGTTATTTGACCTAAATCTTTCCTAATTGAATTTATTTTTTTATTAAGTCTAATTTCCCATTGTGGTGTTTTATTTATGTTTGTGTTTTTAGAATGTCTATAAAATTCTTTAGAATTATTAATTCTAATAGCAGCTACTGCTGCACAATAAATTAGTGTATGAAGAGTTATGAATGAAAGGCAGGTTGTTAGATATTTTGGAAGTATGTGATTGTTAATAATTTCGACAATTGCTGWAAATTTKATAGTATACTTTTGTTTGGGAATGTCAGGTCTTWCAGTTGGGTTTGTATTTGAATAAAGAAGAACAGCTTGTTTAAATTCCTTCTCAATTTCAAATTTAAAATTCTGATGGTAACGAAAATTGTTGGATGTCRTGTTAATATTATTATCACAAATGTCTAAAGTCGAATTATTCAAAATAATATCGTTCAGATCATTACMTTCAGAATCATTTAGGTTTAAGTTATTGTTTACTTCAAAATTATTAGTTGAGTTTAAATTGGTTGTGTTTAAATTGGTGACATCCGTATTTATTCTTGTTTTAGATTTAATGTCACATTTAATTTTTTCTAAAATTTCAGATGGTAAATATTTGTTCTTTACTATTGCTCGTCTTTGGTCGGCAATATTTTGAATGGTAACGTTAAAATTGGGGTACTCACTTAAAAATGCTTCGTGAAGAGAATTTCTATAATTACTTACATCATTCTCACAGTCTGTTATTTCATAATATTTGCGCATTATGTAAATGTTCATGTCGGTGGACCATTTTCTGCGCTTTGTAGTTGGTTTTCTAATGGTCTGACGAGGAAGCTCATCAGAAACATTAGACCTACAAGAAACAGTGTTGTTAAGATTACCTGAAGAGATGCCACTCATTTCATCGTCATCCAGGTTAAATACAGTTGCGTCTGTTGGAGTGGT